>NW_009935804.1:0-2139 GCF_000696875.1 Nestor notabilis | reverse complement strand
ATTCCTGCTAAGTAGTCTCTCGGGTTGTGTTTTTTTTCCCCTCTTGTTCCACTGAGATGTCTAATCAATTTTTGAACCCATTTGGATTTTTGGCAGTCACAATTTTGTTGGGGGAAATGTTCCACAGGTGATACAGTACTACTTGTGGAAAAAAGTCTGCTTTTATAAGCTTTGAACCTGGCAGCTGGTTGTTGTATTAAGTGCTTTTTTGTTGGTGTGTGGCTTTTACTTTTCTCTGGCATGATGTTCTTGTGAATTCACCTGCTTTTGCATTAATGAAGGTCGGTAAAGGGCGTCTGAAGAGAAGAGCAATGTGAGAACTGGCCATTCTTTGTTTACAGTGTGCTTGAATAATTTTGCTTTTGCAGTTTGTTTACTACTGGCATACATGGTTTCTCTTTCATGTTTCTTGTGTATCAGTTTGAAAGTCTATCAAAATACCATAGGCATGTAATTGCCATTTCCTCATTAACTTCAATTATATTGATCAAACATTTCTAATTAACTGACTTCATCTGAACAAGAACTTTAGTTCTGACCTATTTAAATTAAGATTTGGGAGGAGAGTAAGTAAGCTAGCTATCAAAGTTGTGTATCTAACACTTCCATACCATTAGTTTTTTGCTCTGTTGGATGTGCTGGGGGCTGTGGTGGTTCTTTCTTTAATACTTAGTGGAGGGCAGGGAGACAGTTTGGGGGAGAAGAAATGGGGATGCAGGATGGTCAGTGGATCTGACAGGCTGTGGACAAAGCTGTTGGTGAGGAGTAAAATGTCCTGGAAAATGTTGGATGACAACAGACAGTGGCAGAATAGAGCAATTACATTTATGTATGGGAAAAGTTACTATGTTTTCACTTATTTCTCTCCTCTTTCTCTTCCTTCTCATTGCCTTTCCCAGGGATTTGGAAACCTGCCAATCTGCATGGCTAAAACTCATTTGTCATTGTCTCATGACCCTGAACAAAAAGGAGCACCTACAGGTTTTATTCTGCCAATCCGAGACATTCGGGCCAGTGTTGGTGCTGGGTTCCTGTATCCACTCGTAGGAACGGTATGTGATTGCATGAAGCCCTCAACCATGGGGTGAGGAAAAAACTTCATGTGCATTCCAATAAGCAGCTACTTCTAAGTATCTTAGATTAGGAGAATCCTTGTCATTTGCAGTTGGTGTTTTAACAGTCCAGTGTATTAGATGCCCTGAATAGGGTTTTTTCCAGGGGGAAGAGGGAAGCTAAAATAGACCTCTGCCTGTTTGAATACATAGCAAGTCCCGAGTATACTCCTCAGGTCACATATCTCTGCCTTCCTGGAGTTTGAGGAAGGGGTAAGCTCTGTAGCTAATGAATTCTGGGAACTACATTCTGGTGGAGGGAATGGAAGAAATCCTTGGCCCAACTACTTGCTGTTGTGACTTTGCATTCCTGGTGAAAGCACTTTGCAGTATTGCAGGTGAAGTCTGTGTACACTTGCAGATCAGGGTAGAACAAGACAGTAACTCCAAAGCTTACAAAGCAAACAGCTTCTGATGAGACACCTCTAAAGTGGAGCTGACCTGTACTATTAATCATTTATCAGTCTCCCCTCCCATTTGGTTCTCATGGTTTTGCCGACCATCTGTTTGCTATTCAGCCTGCATCAGTTCCAGCAATTCATTTCACCGTGCCCTTGAGTTTTTCGTTTCTGTTCTTTGATGTGATTGGCACAATGTCAGCTGAGAGGAGAGAGAGTAGCCACAATGGAATCAGGATCCTGGCACAGCTTTGATATAAATTGACAGGCAGAAAGAGGAGTTATCCGCAAAATGAACTAACGTTCAGATTTGCATCCAAAGAAGGAATTTTGGGATGAAAGGATCCACCGGAAATGTTATCTGGGGAATCTCCTCTGGGTAAATGTTAAGTATTGTTAGATTATTGTAGGGGATGGAGCAGTTGGAGCAAGCAGCTTTGTCTTTTTCTTATTTTGGGGCCTCAACCTTTTTTGAAGTCTTCATGGCAACGTGTTTGTCTTGCTAAGTTTTCCAAAGCATTAAGGATGCATGGCTCAGATTATGAACTTTGCTGAACTGGATCCCTTTTTCCTTCAAATGCTAGAGCCAAATATTGGATATCTTTTAATTCTAAAAAAAAAAAAATATA
>NW_009935803.1:0-2938 GCF_000696875.1 Nestor notabilis | reverse complement strand
GACTTCAAGTCAATTTAAATTCTTAATTTCTTTGATAAATTCTTTAACTATTCTTTAACTAAAATTCTTAGTTAAGAATTTTATCTTAAATTCTTTACCTTAAATTCTTTAACTATTCATAAAAAGAAGTCCAACGTGAATACAAAAAAAAGTAACACGTAAGTTAGTGGTGGTGGTCATTCAGTACAAAAGTGAGGAAGTTGGAGTCATTAGCCAGTGGCAGAACATGACCATGACCATATTTGATGATGGATCAGATTAACTAGGGTATAAATGGAACCCTGCTGGAGAATCGTTTTGAGTTAGACCTCCTCAGAGCAGCCAGCCTCCAGCTGGCAGCTCTCCCATTGGGCCAGGACACTATCCAAAGTAAATCCTAAAGGCTGAGAGCCCTCACTTTATTAAGTGAGTGATTGTGCGTTTCACATCATTGGCCATAAATCTTAAAAAACAATTCTTGAGTCAGCACTGTAGTGACAAATCTATGTGACAGCCCAAACCTGTAGTTGATGTTGATGGAGTTCTAATTGAGTTTGAACAATAAATTTTGTTTGGCCTCAATTTATGCAACACTAAGTCTGTAAATTTCAGCATACATTTAGGATTTCAATTTGTTGTTGCCACAAAAATCCAGAAAACTACAACAATTCATTTCACTGTGGAGCATAGAGGATAAGTGCTAAGTACAGCTTTGTTAGATTTTGCTTGCAATGACTTAGATACCTTGAATACAGCTACTTTTGTTCTTCTGTAAATCCACTGGCTTTATATGCTTCTCAGGAATGTCCTGTACTTCAACTCTTGATAATTTAATTGCATGTACACATTCATAGGGTTTTTTTAAATACTTTTTTCTAATATACTTTGACTTTTATTAAATAATTGGGTTTTATGTGTAGTAAATTACATTCTTCTGTACAAAAATATGTTAGAAATTAATATAAATTAAATCAGCACTGTCTCTGAACTTTTAAAGATCCTGTATAAACTCTCTGAAATCCTTCAAATTTGAAGAGATTCCAATGCATAAAGGAGAGAATTAAAAGTCTAGTACAAATTCTACTAAAGTGCTGGGCTTTTTTTTTTTAACAGATATATATCTAAATGTTATATTATATAGACAGAAAGATATAGACATATGAAATACATAGTTCAATAAAAAATAAGTATTCCTTCACATGGTAAAAACCATTCAGTAACTTTGGGGTTTCATCCTTTTCAAGCTGGTATGTGTGTTTACATTTAAAGGAGGCAATTTATTTGGCTTTGTTATGAATTTACATGGATTAAATGCAACACTGTTTAACTAGTTAGATCCACCTGACATACCACAAAATTTCTAATTTTTTAAAAAAATATAAATTCTCTAATAAACTTTCTGTACTATCTCAACATGGCCAATTTTAGGGTATGAGTGCTGCATTCAGTGTTAAACTACACTGTTTTATTCCAATTACAAGCTAACATAGAGCTTGTATGTGAAAACTTTACTGGATGCCCAAAGGATGGAGGTGGCTTACTCCCTGTCAAAACCAGTAACTCTCCTGCAGGCAAACAGGCTTAAAATTAAATACATGAAACATGAAGAATAAATCATAGAATTGTAGAATAGTCTGGGTTGGAAGGGACCTTTAAAGATCATCCATTCCAGTCCACCTGCCAACACAGGGGTATCTTTTCCAACATGGTCATTCTGGGAAACAAATGTAGCTGTGGGTCTAAAAAACTTCTCAAACTTGACAAGTTTTTAAAACTTGAAATTTTTACATGATCCGGAAATGTTGCTTGGTGGCTACCTCTCTTTAAGCATTTTTATATTGTCTCCTGCTATGTTAGGCATGCAGTCCAAGCACTCATAAAATCTCCCCACAACAGAGATTTGCTGATATACTTAATATGGAGTATATGTCTGGAGTGGTGAAGGTCAATATTCTTTAAAATTCGACATGCAATTATGCTTTTCTTGTTCACCTGAATTCCATTTCAAGATCTGGTTGGAGGCCTTTTAATTTGTGCCATTTGCCTCCAGGTGTGTTTCAAAGTGAGCCTGGAATAATTTTTATGTATGATGCAGTTCTTAACACATTAAAAGATCCTTTGTTAAGTGAACCTTATGCTTAACTTTTTCATTTTACTAATTAACTGAAAAATAATAAAATTACCTTTTAAAAAAACTTTGTACATTTTTAGTTATGTCTTTGCAGCACAGATTTTTTGTCTTTTGCCATTGGGATTCAAGACTGCTGAAGGCAGACTGAATGAAAATTATTGTAACACCTTTGCTGAAAGAATTTTAAGATGCTTTTTGTCAGCTGCAATTATACTGTTGGGTAAGAAATCCAAAAACAATGCTCTAATATATCTTGTCTGCCATATATTGTGACAAGATATATTAGATGTTATAAATTCTTGCAATAACATTTGTATATAAAAAATACATTTTCCCTATGCATGTCAAAAACCTCTCACATTTTGGTTTAGATCATCACAAATTAAATTAATAATTATTAATTTAATTCTCAGAAATAATTTTTTTCATGTGATTACAGTGATAATGTGATTTCTGTAGAATAGAATAAACTTACTGACATGAATACCAAATATAGCTTTTCATGTATTTCATATCTATGTAGGAAAAGCATACTGAGTGCAAAATAATATCTATTATCTTTAGCTTACTCTAATTCCTTTTACTTACCCTTTCTTGGCAGTATGAGTTAGCATGTGCTGACCTTCCACATTTCTGTTATCCTATCCATCTAGCCTGTTTAAAGTGCAAATGTACTCGTGATGTCACAAGAGTGATTTGTGTGAAATAATTGATCTTATGTGGGTGATATACCTCTAATGTAAATTAATTGTCAGAGACGATACAGACTTTGCTGGAAAGGATGTCGAAGAAAGGTAGAGAGATTTCTACCCTTCCAGGAACAGTGTA
>NW_009935802.1:0-3712 GCF_000696875.1 Nestor notabilis | reverse complement strand
GCGTCCTCCCTGGAGAGACTCACCTCGGCAATTCGAACGTATGTAGCATCAAAGAGTTGTGCTGATCATATGATGTTAAGCATGCTTCAGATGTTTCCGCTAAAGACTAGCACTTTACTAGTCCAAAGCTAATGAACTGAACAACCACAAGCAGCTGGAACACAGTTTCCAGTTGAGTTTCATCCAAAAATGAAATCCAGTTTGTGCACTCCCATAACACACTCTCACAAACCAAAGCATAGTAAGCTTTGATATTTGGTACCAGGAATTTCACTTCAGAAACACACTTATGATGCAATGCAGACACATCTACAAGGCTGCCGTAAACTATCTATTCTAATGTTCCTTCAGGAAAAAAAAAAACCCAACACAAATGGGATATTGATCAAAATGGAAACTGTGGGCTGAGGATTTGCTTCTCCTGTTCCTGGTGAATCTTACAACAGACATGTTGTGCCCTCTTAATGCCCTTTCAGCTTCAGAGAATTATCATTCTAGAAGCTCCATAAGCCGTAGGTTGCATGCATTTAACTGACATTTTTTCATGAATTTGCAGGATTAATTCTGTGTTGTGCGTAAATGCAAATTAATACCCCAAAGCATCTGGGAAAATATATATCTTTTTAGAATGTATTAATAATTTATATAAGGTTTCAGCAATTCCAAACCCATGAAAAATGTAGGCCTAGCCACACATACTAGTAAATATTACAGAATGAAAGTTAAAATATTACACAATGGAAATTAACATCTACAGAAACAAGTACCATGACATGGTTTTCCCTTCTTATGGGAGTTGTTTGGGTTTTTTTCAGTGCCCTACAGCTAGTTGTTTCCATTCTTGGTGTGAAAAAACAGAGCCTTTCAAATTGATCTGCTACACAATGCTGTTAGCATACATCTCAGAAAAAAAAATAAATAATTAGCTATTCTAGATGCATTCCAGATTAAGTAAACCACTACTTATATGTTAACAATTATTACAGAATTACAGGTTTGTTATTTCAATGTTCTGATCCTCGCAGTTAAATCAACTAACTATTCCAGTACCAAACAATGGTCAGAATATACAAAGGAAAATGAATTCATACAAATTCTTAAGATGCTCTGATTCACATAATATTTCATTCCCTATTAGCTAGATCAAGGAACTGAAAAACCATCCTCATAAGGAATATTTCTATGAACTAGGACCCCACTGTAAATCAATACTTCGAGAAAGAGACTGGTACATGGCATGATGATACCAGTCAGTAGGATGCTGCAGGTCAGCAAGGTGCTATAGAGCGTTTAGAAACAGGCGTTGATGAGAAAGCTAGGCTTCTCAGTAGGTTTTTTGATGACAACAGGGTGCTAACGTGCATAACATACCCATAATACCTTTATTGTCTGCTTGGTTTCAACAGTGAAATGGAAACATAAGTATGAACAAAGTGATGTAAGTAGCGCTAATGGAAGTTTTACATAGTCATAGCATAATACCCTTGCAAAACAACATTTATGAGCATTTATATGCATAAATCTGACATATGAGCCATTGTAACATGAAAGTTTTGCTAGTTCTTGACATGCAGTATTTCACTATCTGAACATTCATCCATGCTATTATATAAATATGTTCAATGTAAAGGGACTCCTAAGATGTGCTCTTACCTGCACTCTGCATAGTTCATCCCTCCAAATATCACATTTACATTTCCTGCAGATGTGAATACAATACTTACTATTTTATTCTTACACATAATCAGTCTGCTTTGCACGCAACCATGTGTATGTACAAAAAGTGAGATTTCTATTGAGGCAATACCATGTATGTTTTGCTGCTTGGATTATCTGTAACATATCTACTAGGATTAAAATTATGCTGCTGCTTGATTTGTAAACTGAAAGCAGTTAATAGATAAGTCATTGAAAACTTTAGAGTTGCTGATTTTTTTAAATTAAAGTTTTAACAGGTGTAATAGAACTCATCCTCTCACACATGCCCTGTGTGTGATGCTTGTTTACAATCACAATCCTGGCAGTTAATCAAGTCTGGTCACATTTATTCCTGGTAATATACCAACATGTATATAAATGTTACATTTTTCTTTTCTCCTGTGATCACCTATTCTGACTAACAATTCCCCAGTGCTCAATTTACTTTGAAAAGTACCTGCTATCAAAAAGAAGTAAGACTTTAGGAACAAATGCTATGTCTGGTTTTGGAATGCATGAAAGGCAGTATCATACAGAAGAGCCTGCACCATCATTCCTCAAGTCTCAATTTTATCTGATTCCCAAACAAAAAGCTTTTAAAAGACTTATAATTATAATGAACTGCAAAATATTAGTTGATAACTAATTTGTATGCTGAATAATACAAAAGTTGGTTTTAATTAAGCTTTTCTGATTCATAATATATTATACATTGAAGGATTTGTGTTTAGGTGACTTAGAATTAAAGAATCACTATTACCTCTCTGATAACACTTTCTAAATTTCAATTTATTTTGCTCGTTGTTTTGCATGAAACAGCTGCTCAAGGAACTAAGCATGTTTTCATAGATGTTTTGTACTGTGGTGCAACTATATATATTAAGATATTAATATTATTCCATTGTTTAAAGATAGAATCATACCACCTCAGTTTTTCAGCTGAATTCATCTCCACCTTATGTTTTTATCTCCTCTAGTGTCCATGGCCAGCATACACAAATGGTAGACTATTTTCCACCTCTGCTATTTACCCTAATTCAGAAAGTAAGATGTTAGCAAGTCATGCGGCTCAAATAAAAAAAGGCTCAATTCATCTGGTCTTCTTCGGAAGACCACTCTTCAGTGGAAAACCTCACAGCATGTAATCTGTGCTAAACTTCACAAGTTATTCATTCCAGAAGAGTATGTTTTCTGCTCATGTCAAAGATCTTGACTTGACCACCAGAACATGTCAGGCAAGCCTGATTTTTCAGATCACCCCAAAGAACTGAACTGACAGGAGGACTGACCTCGTTAATAGGCACCAGACTAGTTTCTTCATGGTCACCTCAAATAAAATCTATCCTAGCACAAAACCTACAAACTTTATGCAGGGTAATTATTTTCTAGTGGGAAGTTGTAAGACTCATTGTAAATACCATATGAGCATAGATATTTCTTTGAAAAAATCTTGCATATTTACTCCCTCCTACTTTTAGTGTATGTGTTGCCTTTGTGTGGAAAAGAGCTGTTTTGGGTAGTTTTAATCTGTACTTTTCACTCTGCCAAAGAGGGAACATGATGGCGTGTTTATTCCTATATTTTTAACATGCAAGCTATCTAACTAAACACTTAAATGAATCAAAAACATTCATTTTTGCAGTCTATCAGCAGTGGCAAAGCATGCTATGTCCACATAGAAGTTTGTCATATTTAAGTACTATTTATACAGAGCAGAAAAGGAAACTCTGAAGAGAAATGTCTATATAGACAATACAAATATTTTACACTCTAAACCCACAGTAGTTTGAATTAAAGCCACATACTAGGAGTATGTCCCTGTACTGTACTCCAAGTAAAAGTACTAGCAGTATTTGTACTAAAAGTATACCTTTGCATTTGCTTTATGATGTGAATGAAGGTAGGACTAGGCAGAAAAAGAAACCGTAATTCAGTCACAAAAGCAGTCCCCCGTTTCCATCAGCCTTCTAGCATAGCTAATGATCAATTACCTGAGTAATTTTATTTATATATA
>NW_009935801.1:0-5838 GCF_000696875.1 Nestor notabilis | reverse complement strand
CGGCTCCTGGGCAAATCCTCTCGAGGACTTGAGGCTCCCTCGGTGGCTCTCGCTGCTCCGAAATGAGGCTCCGGGACGCTGAGCTTCACCCCGCTCCGCAGTTCAAGGCGTCCTCTTGGGAGATACTCACGTCGGCAATTGCAAACATGATCCTGTGTAACTCACTGGCACAGAGGTATGATTGCCAACCGAAGTTTTGTCATGTTCAGTAAGAGCTTGAGCATCTGGGATTACAACAGTGAATCCTAAACCAAAAATAAAATACATCCTACAGCTGTAAGATGCAAACCATTCTGTCAGAAGTCTCCCCATGACCTATGGCTTTTGTTCATGGTGTTCCTTGCGTTTATCCTCAGGCTGCTGCCACTGGTCAGAGTCACCAAACAGACCAGTCATCAGGATCAAGAGCTTGCTGTTCTGGGTGTGTCTTATTTCATATTTGGTGCTAATACTATAATCAAGTGCATTAACTTCTTATGATGTGGCACATTTTGGAGCAGCAGCCTACTTGTGAAGGCACACGAATGAGCTTGAATGGTCACTCATGAGTCTGGATCACAGGCTCAGACACGGCTTCCTTACACCGCCAAGTTCAAAGGCAGTCAACTTAGTGCCTTGGCTTGCTAGCACAACGAAACATACTTCCCACGTTTTATTCATAGCCTATGTTTTAAGTTGTCACAGCAACATGCTCTGCTCCCCTCATCTACTCTTCTTTTCTTTAGAAGTGCAAAGCTTAGTCAGATGATAGAAACTATTTGGGCCTCTGGTTTCAAATTGAAATTGTGCCTAACAAGAATTTGACACCTATAGCTATATTAGCAAACTCTCTGGATAAAGATATGTGCCTCTCATCTCTTGGTTACTGTGCAATAGTTAGCAGATTTTCATTGCTTTTCATTTTTTCTCAGGTGTAACATACTTTCTGCTGAATGGCAGATGTTGGGGGTCAGGCCCCAGCTGTTTATTGGGAATTGTGTGAGACATCCAGGAAAAATGCTGGCAATCTTTGTAATTCAGATTTTTGTTGGCTAACCAGGGGATGACCATGGGGTGGACATAACCTTAGTGTGAACTGTAGGAGGAGAAATATCATCCGCTGGTCCTAACTGGGGCACTAGGCTCTGTTTTCTTCCCTGGGAAATTTAGAGTCATGATTTAGGCAAGGTTAAGTAACAAGAGGATTGCTCTGTAGTAAAGAAGAGAGCTATTAGATGGAATTGCCTGCTTTGCAAAACTGTATCAGATAATGGAGGAATGGAATTAAAAAAACCCCAACCAAACAACAAAAAAGCAGAACAAAAGGAGGAAATCCTCTTTCTCCGCCTGAGCCTGCAGACTGTTTCACTGTTTGGACTGTAGGTCCCTTGGTTATCAGAGGTAATTCCAAGCATCACAACTACAGCTGAGAAAAAATTCTGCATCTCCATCCCATGGGAAAATCTGATATTTTAAAATTTGTTTTAGGTTCCAAAACATGAGGTTAAAGAAAAAGAGAAAAAAAAAAAATCCGTATTTTCTAATCTGCAGAAAATGTCGAAAGAATTTTTTACAAGAATTAAATGTCAAAACATCTTGTTTTGACATTTAAAATGTAAATAATGGAAGCACTTCATCCTCGAGGCAGCCTGCAGAGGATCCCTTCCTTTGAGGTCATTTCAGCACTTAAGTTTGCATTTCATCAGTGCGTTGACTTCTGGGAGTTGTTGTCCCAGCCTGTGTTTTCTGCTGTGGGCTAGTAACCAGATTGACTACATCTCCCATTAAACTACCCAAATAGGAGAGGCATCGTGGGCCCAAAAAAACTCCAACATTTGCTTGCCTTGTGGGATATGTAGTTTTCTATTAAATCTGCACAGCTAGGAGGAAATTTGGACACCTGATCTTCTGCAAAGTACCATAAAGTAACATACCATTAAGAAATGTGAATTGTTATTTTGTTGCACGGATTTAGAAATAAAACACTTTGAGATCATGTAAAGGACACATTTAGGCTGAAGTTGAAGCAACTGAAACCAAGTCTGATTTTCTCCCTACATTTTCCACAGGAAGTTTTAATATTCACTTATCCCAGTGGAAAACCCCAGGTAAGCTTTCACTGTAGCATTTCATACCTTGTGCTAGTAAACACACAGCTACTGTTCAGCTGCTTTTGGCCATCCAATACATAAATTGGGGCAAAAGAGGGAAAGCAAGGAAGATCTCTTGAGTTTAGTCCTTGAGTCAGCACTGTGATTTAGGGGCAAGGTTAACAATCTCCTGAATTTAAATGTATACCTGGTAGTAGCCTTGTAGTGCTACAAGTAATGTCTTCTTTTTCTTTCTTACCCAGGAACCTCAATGTAGTTTATAAAAGGTAGAGAAACTAAGGTCCAGAGAAGGAGAAAGTGACTTACCCAGAAGCAGTGACCCAGTTCAGCAACCTAGTGACAGGTCATGAAGTCTAGAAAACTAGAAGGGGGAATCCCAAAATATCAGTGCCACATCTCCACATCTGTCTTCATGGTGTGAAAGATTAGAAGAGAGAATGCAAATTCATTGTTGTCAGTATATAGCAAAGACTAGGCCATTTCCTCCTTTGAGTATAGTTAACTGAGAAGAAAACGTGTCAGTGGAGATTAAAATTAATTCAGATAAAGAAATTACTCCTTGATGGATTTGGACAGAAAAAAAAAAAAAAAAAAAGTGTGGGAGAAAGACTATTTTAGAGCTTGTGTGTTTTAGGAGGCATGAACTACTCACTAGTAAGCTGTAGGTTTGATTTGTGCAGTATTAATGACTGTAGAAGCACAACTGCAGGCAGGATGGGGCTTCATCCCAGCTGAGTATAAATGGGATGAATTAGAAAAAAGGCTGAAGATTTCTACCCAGCATCCCAAGGCTCCATCTCTGTTCTAGAGAGAAAAACTGCATAGCTTCATCCCCAGAAGGTGCCAAGACCAAAGTAGAATAGAGCAGCTGAGCTGGGTGGAAAAGGTAGAAGGTTGGTGAGGAAAGCAGGTCCCTTGGGCAGAGATGGATTCGCATACGGTTTCAACTGCACTGCAGCTGGCTGTGCCATTACAAGTTGACTGCAGATTGCTGTTGAAATCAAGTGAATGGATTTGGCTCACGACTTGGAGCTGGTTCCTTTTGGGGTTGGGAAGGTGAGAGCATTGCACTTGTTCACAGCACCTCACTGGAAAAGGAAGAAACCTTCTTCTTTTCCTCAAGCAGTGCCTGAGAACTTCTCCAGGCCTTTTTCAGCTGACTCCAGCAGGATGACAGGCCATTGGAGGCCCCATGAATGCTGATAGCTTTGAGCCCTCTGACAGGAGGGCTAATGGCCTGGGCCTTGCTGGCGAGAGTGCAGAGCAATAAACATTCTAGAGATGCTGCGAGCCGGTCCGCTTCCTGCACGCAAGCTGCGCATTGTAAAAACTGAGCCTTGGATTCTTTTTCCTGTTTGACTGGAGCAGACTGCAGAAATTGCACAATCCTCCAGGCCAGACCCAAGGTGAATTGTGAGATGACAGGTTCCAAGGCAATATTTCACACTTGCTGAAAAAGTGATACAGCCCAGGGGAGGCGGCTGTAATTTAGGGAGAGCAGCGACAACCAACAGACAAAGTGGTTCCATAAGCAGAGGAAGAAACGAAAGCTCATGCCAAAGGCTTTCACTTGTGTCCATTCTCTAGTGCTCAATAAAAGGCGTGAACCCTGAGTAAGAAAGTTTTTCCTTTCTCCACCTGCTTATTTTGATGAAATATTATAGTCACAATATTTTTAGGCATTTTTTCCTGCCTGTCAGGTTACAAAATTGTTAGCTGGAAGTTGTACAACCTGACACATAAACAACATGATCACATTAAACTCTGTTTCCTGGGGAAGCCACTCTAGAGTAAAGGTTTTGATTTGATGAAGACATCTGCAGGGGTGGCAGGGATGAAGGTAGCAACTTTCAGATAAGTAATGGTAGAGGGTTGAAGAGAAAATAAAGTTTTTTATTCTGTCTTTATATGTCTTCTTGAGGGAGTTTTTCTGAGGACTTTCTACAAAATACTTGTTTAATGTTGTACTGGAGAAAAAGAAGGGAAATAAGATAAAATCAGAAAAACACTTGTCAAAATATCTGGTTACATATTTCTCAGAAAACAGATAAATAAATAGATAGCTAGACAGACAGACAGATAGATAATACATAAGTATTTTTTTAAACTAGAAAATCATTGTCCAAACATGAATTGTGGAATTATTCAGAAAGTGTTTGTCTTGTCTTTTGCATAGAAAAAGCCTGAAAAGGGCGGCTCAAACCATGCCCCAGAAGAGCAAGCTCCCTCAGTGCCCTAGAGGGTCAAAGCTCAGAGAAATGCTGGAGCATTACATGAACCATACAGCATTACCAAGAATTCATTCATGACTGTAGCTATGCCCATTAAATAAATCTTCTTCACTACTCTTACTTTAAGGAGTCATATGCTCCTTAGGGTGGTAACCCTGATCTATGTGGCAAAGCTTCCAGTGAGCGGAGAGCTGTTCTGTGACACCCATGGTGTCATTTAACTAGCATGAAAATCAAGAACTACAACACTGGCAGTTTACTCCTGCACATGAGGGAGACAAAATTTTGACATAGAAAGACAAAGGATGAAATTCATGCCAATAACTGGAAAGTGTCAGGGAGATCAGCAGATTGGCTCCTGTGAGGGTGGAGACAGTAGACAGGTATTGGTCAGATGGCATTTGTCCATTTAATCAAGGCTGACTCCATGTTCTGGGAAAAGATGACTGATTCTATTGGTGTTCAGACCTTCTCGGATGGATGGGGGGGACAAACTTCTAGTAAAAAGGTGAGACTCATACTCTCATGGTCTTAGCTAAGATGACAGAGCCGTCATTGAATGGCATGGCAAAATGATTGTGGCTATCTTGACCTTGAAATGCCACTGTTTTTTTCCCTTCCTCCCACTCTGGAAAAGGCACTCATCCACAAATATGCTTGGGGATGAAATAGTAAAATGACTTTAGAAGTCCTGCTTTACTACCATCATTGCCCCTCTGACTTTGTGGCCTGCAATTCTGCTAATACCTATACTCCCTGTGCATTTGTACATATGTGCATCCATCTCTGCAGCTCTAAGCTCCACTTGGCAGATGCAGAGAGTCAGAAAGAAAATGAAGTGCTGTGCCAAGGTAAAGAATCTGTTCTTTCCAGTTTTGGGGGCTTATTCCTGTTGCTTGCCCTGGCACAAGTCTCAGCTGTCCGTTCCTGCAGGGACTTGGTGCCACTCCATGCACAGGGGAGCGCAGGGACTGTTCTCTAAGGCCCAGAAGAGAAGTCGTGTGTTGTCCTGGAGCAAGGTTGTTTGCATACCTTCCTTGAAACATTGCAATGAAAAACAAGAAGTGACTCCATCTCTCCATTCCCCCAAAACAGGAGCAACCAAAAGCAAAGTCTCTGCAAGAAACCGTGATGAAGAAGAATCTCTTCTGCAGCAGATTGCAGGAAGTCTGTGAACAAATGACTGCCAAGCCTTTAAAAAAATAAAAGGATGGTGACCAACACAAGAACCAGTGTTCCCAGTATCAGACAGAAAACTGGGAAGTTCTTTGACAGAGTCATGAAAGCTTTCTCTGGAGAGGCAGATCTAGAAAAGAATGACTGACACTAACACCTTACACAGTCTCTCCTTTTGAAGGGGAGACCTTTTTGATAACATGTATTTTTTAATAACATGTATTCATATAGTCTCTCTCAAGAAAAGAGATATTTATTTCCTTTTCACTGTCCATAAACTCAGCTATTTTGTACTGAATATTTGCTTTCAATGGTGCATTGCTAGAATCATAGAATAGTTA
>NW_009935800.1:1196-3165 GCF_000696875.1 Nestor notabilis | reverse complement strand
CTTTCCAACCCAAACCACTCTATGATTCTAATTTATACTTGTAAGAAGGAGGCCAAAGCAGGTCAGCATCCATACTGTCAAATGCTGGGCAAGCAAAGGGGCAAAGACAGTGACAAAGTAGAACAGTCAGAGCAGCGCAGCTGCTGCAAAGGCAAGTCCAGTGATAGCACTGACTAATAGTTAACTAATGTATTTCAAGGACAGAAATAAGAATGATGATTCACCTGTATGGACATGCCATCCATCAGTGGAAATTCCCTCTGCAATGGACATGCTGTTAGCATTTCATCTGCTCCTATTGCTTAGCTTGGGGAGGGCAAGAAAAAGCAAGAAAGGATCACCAGGGAGCTGATTCACTACTCAGGAAAGGAAAAGAAACAGCTTTTTGAATGAGAAAAACTAAAATCTGGTATCTGTCTGTATGACCTGTAGATTAAAGCAGCACAATACATTCACTGAGAATGAAGTCCCCAATATATCCCTTGATACCATGTCCCCACATCTTATAAGCCTTATTACCAAACTTCTCCTTTTCCAATTGCCTGGGTCACGGTGTTCTCCATGAAGTTAGAAGGGCTTTCCAAAACTCTTATATTGGTCACAGGATAAGAACAGAGGACATTAGGAGCTCTTGTCCCACACAAAATGTTGTAAGAGGTGCTCAGATACAGCTTTGGGCCCTTCAGTATCTCCTGTTTCACAAAAAACTTCATGATTTAAAACCACACGTGAGCACCTTCCTCAGGGTAAGACCTATGTTACTGGTGCTTGATGAAGAATGTTTATTCCATTCAGTAATTTCAACTTTTTTCTTTTTCCTAAGCAGAACATTTGTTGTACACTTAAGTGAACTTATGCTGCCATTTCTAGACTTAAAAAGGGAGAGAGTTTCTCCTGGAAACACAAAGCACACTGTTTAAACAGCATTTGAGAGCAATTTGGGCAGCTGGTGCCCATCTTATTTGTTTTATAGATAAGTCACCTTTCATATGAAAAAAGAACACCTGTGGTTTTATCTACACAGAACAAGTAAAACAAATAGCAGTAGAGTATTAGAACTGACTGCTTGCTGATTTACTTAAGAAATTATCTTCATAGTTTATTATTATTATTTATATTGCAGTATAAAGCAATGTGATGATAGGCATTAAATAACACAAAACAAAAAAGATAGACTTGCCCCTGAGATCTTGTACAATCAATCAGACCATGGCTGTCACGCCCCACAGAATTGTTAGAGAACTTGGCAACTCATGCCTGGGGAAGGTTTTGCTTCTCCAGAGAAGGTAAGAGGGGTAAAAGGACAGGATTAAAGTCTAAATGCAGCAGTATATATATTTTGCTGTATATCCTGGCAGAAAACTGGAAAAGAAATATTTCCCACTTTCAAACTTATCTGGCCATCAATTATTTCCAGATTTAACAGAAAAACATCCTTGATATTACTTAATAAAGGGTCTCTTGATGGGTTAAGATCATAGTAATGGACTGTTGCAATTAAGTACAGGTCTCCTGCTGTAGCAGTAAGGGCAAAAGTGAAACAAAGACACTTCAAAGCAGAAGACACTGAACATTTAGCTGTATGTTCTTTTCTTTAGCTTTAGACTATATGACTAATATAAATGGAGACATCAAATGGGTGTTGGCACAATCACCTGACATTGGCTATTACACCATCCCTGGCCTGTGGTGATTTCCAGTGGGCTCAGAGAAAAGACGCTGGATTTGCTTTAAGCAGACAAGGCTCTGTTAAGCTATACAAGCAGTGCTATAGTACTCATAGCAACAAATCAGCTTCTGACTGCTCAACTCCCACAAATATTCCCTCTCATTCCCAGTGTCCACTACATGAAACCCAATCCTTCCACTCTATGCAGAGGGTTCTACCTCTTGGCAGTAACTCTTTCTCAGCATCTCAGATGAGAAACTCAATGGTCTCCATAGATACCCATTAACCACAACTGCCCAA
>NW_009935800.1:0-1165 GCF_000696875.1 Nestor notabilis | reverse complement strand
TTCCCTACAGTCACTAATGAAGAAATCAGTACAATCTGATTTGTCTGTATACAGCTGTTGCCCTTGGTTTTCATACCCTTTCCACTAACATACATCCTCCATCGTTCAAGGCCTCCTCTGATTTGAATGGCCTTCTGTTGCCTATCACTACTTAACAGCAGCAGTAGATATTGCTGGTGGTCAAGTTGCTGTGAGGCTCATTTTTGGTGGTAGGATTATATACACAGAAAAACATTCTGCCCCTAAGCTAGTAACCTGGTACCAGCAGATTCAATGGATGATGTAAGTATGACACACCAGCTGGTGAATCCAGAGAAGAAACTTTCCAGATGACATGGGGATATGTAATACAGTTTGAGTGGCTGATGGCTAATAGGAACAGAAAAAGTTACTTAGGAAAGGAGAAGAAAAGTTATTCCAACCATAAACTAGTTAGTGATGACCAACCTGACAGGTTTTGTAAGCCTGAACTAAGTGTGCAGAGAACCGACTCACATTTCACCTGCTGAGTGCACGCATCCAGAATATATCAGATCTAAAAGACAAGCTCACAATAACTGAGAATTCCTGTAGTCACAAGAACCAGCTCTAAGTTCCTCAAGTGTTAATTGTATTTATTTATTTATTACATTCTGAGCCTTTCACAGAATCTAACAAGTTTTTACAGAATATGGCAAGAAGGGGTAGACAATAAAATTTTGAATCAGCAAAATAACCCATGCTGTTCATATGCCATTAGATTGTGCAGGTTTTATACCTATTAAAATATTTCTTTTTAATGGATACTTGCTGGCTGGTGACAATATTTTAAGTTATTAAGGCCTAATATAGTTCATTAAATAATTGTTTTAAGGGTGTATTAGACACAGCCAGGACCAAAAGATACAAACATCTGAAAAATTATACGAGGCCTTTGACAACACTGGAATTAAATTAATAGTAAAATTGGATTGAGTTAATCAATTGAGTAAAATGATGGGAAGGTTGCATAAGAGACTTGAAGGAGTTTTGCAGTAATCAGCTTCTGCAGTGCAGCTGCTAACACGTTTGTGTAATAACAGAGTTGATGAGCAGCTAATTTGTATGAAACTAGAAGCAAGTTAAATGTTGTTTGGATTATAATAGATTATAATAGAGTTGCCGGCTGGGCTTAAACCACGACAGT
>NW_009935799.1:1808-4658 GCF_000696875.1 Nestor notabilis | reverse complement strand
TCGCCGCTCGTCTGTGCCACAGGCTGACGTTTGCTGGGTTACAGTTGTAGTTGCCCTGTCTTAAATAAACACAGGAGCAAACCGCCCCGAACGTGGCTGGGAGCTGCTCTCCAAGAAGCTCGCTGCGTTTGAGATCTCCTCGGTACGGATTCTTTGTTTATAAGGGAACTGCATGACCTGCTCTGCCGCAGGTGTGTGGGCTTCTGTTTGTAAAAACGAAAGAAGCAGTTGTGCAATTTATTTAGATTGGTGCTGGTGAGATCACTGTGAAGGTTTTTTCCGCCTCTCACCTCTGCGTGGAGCTCTCGTTCCTCTTTACCACTGCTTTTCAGGTTCTAGCCGTCTGGATCACGTACTTCTGGCTTAGGCCCCTGCTGAGGACTTGTTCAGGTGCATGTGCGTGAGAAAAAGTGTGATTCCAAACCAGGACAACCACGGAGCAGGAGTTCACCACAGAGGCCTTGTGGCACTAGAGAAAAACAAACCTCAAACAGCGTCACCTGTGAGAGAAATTTGTTACTCAAGTACAAAGCAGAGGTACACTGGTAAAGTACTTGAGCAGTCACGTCTGTCCTTCAGAAAAATAGCAGTGACCTTGTGCAACTATTCAGAAACAGCGTCTTTGGTGGCATTAACTTTGTTGTCTGTCCCAACCTCTGCAGTTTGAAAACCAATGTAGTTGAGCACAAATTGAAATGTTTTTGTCTACTGTCTTTCGAACAGTATGAAGAGAGTGAGTCGTTTTTATCAGTAACACTAGCACTGCTTTAAGGGTTCCCATTCAAACACGTTCCCAGCTTACACTGGCAGAGCCAGCAAGGTTACACTTTTCCCAGCTGTTTTTCTAGGATACGTAGCTCCTGGTGATGTGCTGCACAACTCTAGTGGGTTTTTAAAGGTCCCTTTTCACTGATTTAACAATAAACGGTACTGAATTACAGGCCTTCTGTGGCATGAGCTCTTTTCTCAACTCTTACTCCACAAGGGAGATAACCAGGAAACTTCCTCTGTACTTCCTGTTTTGAACAGAAAGCAGCTGACCCGCTTTCTGGGTTTAATGCACGGAGAGAAACCGTGCATCAAAAAATGCTCAAAGCCACATTATATCATCAAAACCCTCATGTCTGTGACTCTGGGACACCTCTTCTGCGGGCAGGGACAAAAGCCTGAGCCTTGCCCAGGGGCTGGGGCGCAGTGAGGGGCAAAGCCCCACGGTGCTGCCCGCGGGGCCAGGAGGGAGTCCCATGGCCCCGCACCGCCTTCAGCTGAGCGGGGGGACCAGCTCACCGTGGGCAGTAACAGCCCTTCGCCCAGTCCTGCTAAAGCCTGCCCTGGCGAAAGGCTCCACACTCGGGCCCTGTGGAGAGCTCGGATGAACGAGCAGCTTTAGAAACTTCCCCTTTTCTTCCCTCTCTGGTGAGGAGAGGTGCAACATCAAAATTGCGTAACGCAATGAGCTATGGGCCAACCCTGTTAATCAGTGACTTGCATGGTATGTTTTAAACAAAGGTAATCCTGTACAGAGGGGAGATCTCAGAGCAAATAAACTGACAATTTGAAATGCACAAGTATACCTACACTAAGAAACTCAGTCATGCAGATTATTAACACCTTAATCTTATTGGCCTACTGGAAACTGCAAGGTAGCAGGATGTATCGAAATACCAACAATATATTTAAATGCAAGAAGCTATTAGAAATAGCTTCTAAAGATATTTAAAAGATATATTATCAGACCTTAATATATATTAAGATATATTAATATTATAAAGATATTTGAAAAATAAAGTATCTTCAAAAGCAGCCACCTCAGGCACATTAGAAGGAAGCTGGAAATTAATGAATATTTCAACATGACATTCAGAAAACTTTAACACAGAAGGACACATACCGTAACACAGAAGAAATACATAAAGAGTTTTGCAAACTTCCTGATGTTAAATATAATTACTCAGTAAACACACATTTAACACTGACAAATGTTTAAGTGTCTCTGTGTTAGTTCAGAATGTGAACACAAACCAAACCTAAAGGTTAAACATTTGCTCAACACATTTATTGACTCATTTTTCAGTCTGAGTCTTTTCTATTCATATCAATGCCTTTGATATTGATATGAAACTTTGAAACCTTCAGCACTGTTAGATGTTGTGAAGAGCTTCAACCATTGTTATGACATGAGGATTGGGAAGATTTGTCAGATAATGTAATACATGCTAACCCTTCTTACTATTATTAATCTACTTCGTGCTTCTGAAAATTTACATTGTAAAGTACTAAAAACTTTCAATTGAAATGTGCTGTAATCTAACCATTTTCATTTGAAGTACTTTCCTATTATTTGGCACCCCTTGTTATTGTTTGAAAATTATCATTACTTAAAGAGGAAGCAATTAAATACAAAGAAAATACAATTATAAGAACTATTGTTCTTACAGAGGCACACGAATTTTAAACCATTTTGCATTTGATTGGTTTAACTAAGACTGTACCATTTTTGGTGTGCTACAGGTTTTAGAGTTGCTAGATCCCTAACTAGCTCCCATTACTCCCAATGGGATACATTTATTTTTTACCTAGTAGATGTCAATTATTAGTCCTAATTAATAATGCTAGGAGAGGGTGGCGGGACAGTGGTCTGGGGCAGCTCAGGGACCATGCTGGAGGCATAGGGCAGTGCCAGAGAGCTGAAGGGAAGGGGCACTGGGGTAGAGCAGGGGCTGAACCAGGGCTGCTCCAACCGAGCCACAGAACCTCCCCAGCGCACACCTTCCCCTTCCCATGGCTCCGGACCAGCCCTCACCCGGCAGCACTCCCCCATCCACGGCCTCCACTGCCGGTTTCACACCG
>NW_009935799.1:0-1774 GCF_000696875.1 Nestor notabilis | reverse complement strand
GGGCACAGTCCGTGTCCCGGCAGGCAGCGCTTAGCAGTGGCTCCATTGTCCCAGATAAGCCCTGGCACAGCCCCCGAAGCTGCACAGCCCCTGCTCAGCTGTACCACATTGGATGTAGAGGGGATATCAGCCCCACTGGCTTCACCTGGGGCTTTCCATCCCCAGCCTTCCAACCCACAGCATAGGACAGGAACCGTCAGACCCATCTGGGGCTACCAGGGCAGCAAGGTGGGCCCTGTCTCCTGGGAGCAGCTTCCCAAAGCAAAAAGGGAGAAGCCCTGGGGTGCACAAAAAGTTAAAAGGGGAAAAGAACAAAACAGCTATGGATGCAATGCAAAGAGGAGAAACACCAGAGGATGACAGGGCAAACTGTCCTGATGACCTGAGGCACAGCCAGTCAAAAGCAGAAGGCCCAGTGGCCTATAGCACCCCTGTCTCCCAGCACCATCCACACAGACCCCAGCCCTCTGCCCCAGACACACTGGGGACATCTCAGGGTGCTGTAGGCAAAGTCAGGAGCAGTCTGGGGACCTCATGCAGCCCTGGTGGGGCCTGTCTGCCCCTGGGATAATGGGAAATGCCACAACAGCCCCGAGTGTACATGTATCTCCCCAGCAGCCCTCTGAGCAGTGCTGGAGTTCTTTGGGACCATCCCAGTGACCCAAAAATGGTCTGAAAGACCTTGGCACCAGCTCCCACTCCCTCAGAAACAATAGGAGGCTTCCTTCCCTTGGGTACCATCCTCAGGCACCTCTCACTGAATGTAAAGGGAGTGCAGGACCCACAGCCACGAGTGTGAAGAAAAAAGCAGTTATTAATTAATGCACCTAACACCTGGGAGTCAGTCTGCCCTGGGCTCTGTGCTCCGCTACGCTCCCCCTTCTCCTCTGGAGCAGCGTTCATCGGTCCAGCGTGGAAGGGTCGGCTCCTGCCACAGCCCGTGGTGTGGCAAGTCTGCGAGGAGCTGTGAGCCTCCTTCCCTGCTCCTTCCTCCAAGGATAAGATTCAGCTCTGGATTTGAGAGGAGGGCCCCTGACCTCACCTTGTTCCTCTGCCTTACCCCCTGACTAGCACAGGTCCCAGGCCGCCCAGGCTGGCTCCTCACGGTGTGTCTGCATCGTCTCAAACCAAGACCTGCATCAGAACACAGAGCTGAACACGGGTGGTGGGAAGGTTCACAGTAATCCTAACCAGTTAACCTAGTAATCCTAACCAGGCGTACGATTGAGGAGCTAGTGATCCACTTAACCTGAGCAGCTGCAGGCCTGAGCTGTGCTATGCTGCACATACAGCTTCACCTCCCAGCCTGTGCTGTGCATATCCCTTGCTAATGAAACAAACTTAGCTTGCTAACTGTAAAAAAGGAGTCTGCAGGCAGCTCCTGCTTGGCACTGGTTATCAGAGAGAGCACCTACACGTCTTGATTGTAATGTGAAGCAGCAGGTTCCCACATGAACATCCTTTCCTCTGATGACAGTAATGAAAAATAGAATTTTCTTCTAAGAAAATCCTGTAAGAGCTCTAAAGACTGGTGGAACCTCCCTATAGAGAGCATCTGCATGATACGCCATGCCTTGGCTGAAGGTTCCTCTGGTTCTGTGCAAGTCAGAGTTCCCAGCATCTGAAGGACACAGAACTATCCTTCCTAACCTCTTTTTCTTTATGGTGCTAAAGTTCAATAAATGAAATTATAATCAATACCTTGTGGAGTATGAGTGCCTTTCTGGGATAGCCACACGCAAAGAGTTGTGATCAACAGCTCAGTGTCCAACTG
>NW_009935798.1:0-13201 GCF_000696875.1 Nestor notabilis | reverse complement strand
ATAAAAAACATTCATACAGTTATCTCACCTGCTACAAGGAGGGAGCCTGATCCTGTTCCCAGCTACATTACAGTATTTCTCAGCTGCTCTTTAATGACTTCTCTGCCTCAGTGTTCTCCCCCTAGAAACCAGGGCTGTTACAAGCAACTGCTCAGCCCCCCGCCTGCTTTTTCCTATCAGCACCACTCCCTGCACACATTTCTGTATGAACACCATGCACCAGCCCTCCTGACCTGGACCCAGCACTTTCCCATGGCAAATCAAAAAAGAAAAGCTCCTGTGGTGTGAAAACACACACAGGCTGTTAACAGAAGTGTCTCCTCGACGTAGCCTTTCCCAGACAACAGGGGCTGCTGCAGGCGCAACTGGTTTATGATGTCCCTTTGCACTGCATACAAAACAAACTCCGGGTACTCAACTGAACTGCAAAACATCGCCCACAACAGGGGAAACCCCCACAAACAAAGGTCTTGTTTAGGATCCCCATCTGGCTGTTTATTGCCTTAAGTTGCAGGTTTTTAATTAGCTGGATGCAAAAAATCTCATGAAATGCAAGCATTGGCTCCATCACGCTGGGCTACCAGTCAAAGTCACAAAACTATAACTGATCATCCTCCTTGTCATGAAATATTCATTTTCATTGTTATTTGCAAACTTGAGTATTCTAAAGGCTAAATGAATTCAATTATTATCCAAGGCGATTTTGCTGAGAGGAGAAAATAAATAAAAAGAAGTACAATTCTTGAAATAGCCTTTTCCTGCAGACACTGGAAACTTCAGAAATGGTAGGAGGTCTCAGACATATTCTTAGCTTATTTGTGTTTCCTTGTAATTCATTATTGCCAATCCTGATAAAATGTACACTTTCCCAGCTTGTGCTTAAGTTGCAAATCACATCACACTGTCATATTTTCACCAAGCACAGATGACAAAAATGGCATTGTTTTTACTTTACTTAATTAAAAAAACCCACAGCAAAATACTGAATGACTACAGAAAGCCTTCCCTATGAATGATTAAATTAACGGTACTGCTTTGCTCTCATGATGAAAAAAACCCTCATTTCCTTCCCAATTATATGCTGATTTCATGATAAAACTGCAGTAAATTATTAAGATCTGGGGCAAAGGTGAGTATATCTACCCCCCGAACAGTCAACTGTGAAATAATGCTGGGCACCTGCCTGCCTGGAGTTGAGTCGGTTCTTATTAATTATTATCTGTGGATCCATGGTCGGTAGAATATTCTCCTTCAATACCTACTTATAATTGTGTTCATTGACTGTGCCGAATCCATCATCTGGGTGGTTTTTTTTGAAGTTTCATTCACACCTTTTATAGAAATGTATTTACACTGGAACATTTCATATTGCTGTTTTGGATATTTTGACCTGCTCATGTTGTTTCTATTTTCTACATTTCCACTTCACTGCTTTCCCTTCAAATTAGCAAGTTAACTGATAAATATAAACTGTGACCTTAGTGGTGCTCTCACCATACAAGCTTTAAAGATTGAAGAACTTTCTTAGTGCACTGTAGACAGTGCAAGCAATAGGTAATAATAACTGAGTCCCCAAGAGATTTTCTATGGTCCTGTCCACATTATGGCTTGAACTTTCCTGGCAGTTCCAGCGTTACCTGGAAGAGATGCCAAGCACGATTCCAACTACAAAAGACTGCAAGGTTTCAACAAGGGTTCCCCATTGCTTGGAAAGAACTTATTTTTTTTTTTTAATAATCGAAGTGTCTAATGCCAGCCATAGAATAAATGTCCTCACTAGGATCTTTTTTTAACATGTTTTAACACGATTTTTTGAGCGCAATGCTGTAAGAGGAGAAAAGCGAGGAAGACTGTTGCAGCCGTAGTGTAGTTTGGGAATGGCGCAGCCTCAGCATATGTAAATGAAGCCTGTGAAACTCGGCCAGCACCTAAGCTGCTCCCCTCAAAGGAAACCTTGTCTTCTGAACATTCCCTAATAGCCTTAGCAATGCTCTCCCCTCGTGTTTTGTCAACACGAAAGAATTGCACAAACATCTTTCATGGGGCAGTGTCTGAGCACACACACGTTCTTTAGTTCCATAATGAACACACAGAGAGAAAGCCTTCTCTCAGCTGGTGAAGTCTGCGGGTCCTTTTGACCTAATCTGTCCTGTTGCACAGTCCATCAGCAGCCCACATCCTCCATCACTGCACTTCCCCTGTTTTCAGGTTGCTCTGTACCTATTCCCAGCAATTCCCAAATTTTGCCTTTTCTTCTTCAAGGGCCATAATTCAAGAAAGCTCTGGCAAGCCTTCCAACAGCATTTGGGCACAAATTCCCAAATCCTGATACATTTTTTAAGAGGACTGGAAGTTACAGCTGCCTGCAACAACAGGGAACAGAATTCAAAGACAGAAGCCTGCAAGCCCTCTGTCCTTGACTTTTCCCTGGATTCAGCATTCATTTTACTCTCCCTTCTTCCTCTTTCACCCACATTTCCTAACTACAGCCATTTCTGATCCCCTGTAATTTAGATTTCTCAAAGAAGCTACTGATTTTGGAGCATCTGCAATTTTGAAATCTAAAACTTAATCCCTTCATCATAACACTGAGGAAGAAAGAACTTCTTTCCTTGCCCCCAAGACTATGGCACTTGCCAATTTTCAGCAAAGTTTTCTATTTTTCCAGTGGAGTAAGGACAGCCAAACTTCTAGACAGTGCTGGAGTTTCAGCAAGCTGAGGTTTGCAAACCAGTTCTCGCACCAGTTCAACACACCCTCCCGCTTGACCCTCCACAACTGAATAGCCTTACAGCAGAAGAGAAGCCGATGCTATATAAAAAAGAAACAAACTGCACTCCAAAGGTGTGTTAGTGTGAATGGTGTTCTATATAAAGTATATGTCCCCTATTAATTTTTCATTAGAAATCTTCCTTCTGTGCATCTTTACTCTTATTTTTTGCACAGTTCTGTATTTGTTTTCCAGTCCATTCTCTCTGTTCCACTTCTATCCTATTTGTTTGCTGATCTTTTTTCCTTCTCAGCGTCTTAGAATCATAGAACTCTTTTTTCCTTATTTACCCAGTTCATCCTACCCAGAATACACCCTCAATAGCATATGCCAGTGAATCAAACTCCTTGAACTTCTGGGTTGATTGATGCAGTAATTCCTCAATGGAATAAAGCAGCGTGCCCTCTCCAGTTTTGCTAGGGCAGTTATGAACTGAGATTTTGCTGGGTTTTTACCAGAGAAAACCCACGATGGTGCTCTGGACCAGCTCTCTGAAAAACTCAAGAGATCTGGGCCAAATTAATTCCTGGCCCAGCTCTGAGCCACAGGCTGCTGTCTGAGGAGCCATATTTTGGAGAGTCCAAAATAACTTTCTCCAAACAGCAATGCATTATTGACATTAGTGACACCAGGCTGAATTTTGTCACATCTGCCTCCACAGGCTGAGGGCTCAAATAAACAGCACTGCATGCCAGGGGAATCACTTGCTCCTTCACATGCAAATGGACCTGACTGGAATATTCACTATTAGTGCAGATTAGCTGATTATCAGTGTTGACCAAGCTTGCAGACACGCAACTCTTCGTAACTCAGTGCTTGTAGTAAAAGCTTCCAGGAGTGCTTAAGTGAAGCAGGAGCACAGGTACCCACTACAAGAAATTTTCCTAAATTTTCTCATACCTCCCTCAACATTTCCCCTTTCACAAGCATATTGCATAACTCAGTAAAACAAGAAAAGCAAAGCCTCTCCAGCTGACTACATAAAGAATACATTTGTCACTTGTTTACCCCCAACATTTGGAGCATATGTTCTCCAGGACCCACATTTGCTATGATTTGCAGGAAAATCCAGCTTGTCAGGC
Source organism: Nestor notabilis (assembly GCF_000696875.1). NCBI lineage: Eukaryota > Metazoa > Chordata > Aves > Psittaciformes > Psittacidae > Nestor > Nestor notabilis. The sequence continues at coordinate 9,349 of NW_009935798.1, read as the reverse complement.
CTGTTAAAAGCAGCATGAACAATGTTTTTCACTCGGCTTTACTGTTTCGCAGAGAGACTAATCTCTAAAAGAGCATGTACATTTGAATTTATTGCCCCTATATGTTTGAGAAACGGAGCCATGTAAACACATCAGTTTCCTGGGAAGGCTTTGGTGCTCTTTGAGCACAGATGCCCAGGCCAGCCAAGGAGACAGATTCCTGTTTTGCAACTTCTTGCACGTTGGCAGAAGCAGGACCACATCAAAATCACAGACCGTTGCAGATCATCATCTCTCCTTTACTCACCTCACTGCTGATATTTCCTTGGAACAAAAGAAATCATAAAGTTCTTTCCCTCCTCCCCTCTTCCCCCTTATCCTCTATGCGTTCGAATTCCCATGAAGAGACCAAAACCTGCTCACATCTGGTATTACCAGACCCAGGGAACCAGCTTCTGACACTTGTTCAGCGGCTGGGGCATCCCCCTGCACTCTGAAGCTGTGCCCTTCCTCTCCACCTCCCAGCTTCACTGGGATGCTCACACCCCTTCTGGGGGTGAGCAGTTGTCTTCTCCAGCTTCAGCCACAAAGGGTAGAACCCGGGGAAGCTCCAGGGGGATACACCTTGTATGTGTAACTCTCTGCAGGGCCCTGGAAAAACCCACCCAGATCTTTCTCATTATCCCTACTACCATCTATCTCCCACCATCTTCCCTGGGGCACCTGGAGCATTTCCCTGGGGCCCTTGCTTCCTGACCCATTCACCATTAATACCAATCTAGTTTTTACTGACTTTTTCTGACAGGGATCTGAGGATGATCCCAGGGACAACCACCATGGATTCAATACCTCAGGGTACAGAAAAGATTCCCTGATGCAACTGTAAGCAATTTGGTTCCAAAGGTACCATCCTTCGCTGAGGCTGCCACCCAACTGTCACACTGTTTTGGGGCTTGCTTTGACACCTGGCCATTTAGCCATGGAGCCAGGACCTCCCAGCTCAGAGAGAAGCTGTGGTGCCCCGGCTACCAGAGCAGTGCAGGAGGGAGCCCTCCCTGCCAGATGCACCCCAAGGCTCACGGCAGCTACTGGAAGGAAAAAACCCTCATCTTTTCATAACACAGCCTATCTGCTCTCTAAAATGGCTGGGAAGGCGACTGCAGTGGAGCACACACAAGTCTGCAGCGCAGCACTGGAGAGAACAGTAACCTTTAAATACTCTAAAATCAAATCTTGTTTTACACAAAACCGCTATGGTAAAGTCGATGTGAATGAAGCACCTTTGAGTGAAGGAACAGAGGGAAAGGCAGTGGACAGCTTTAGTGCCTCCTAGCAATTTTTTTTAATAAACTAGAGATGACAGACAGCCTTACCAACACATCTCTCATCTTCAAATAAGACTTTCTTCAGACAGAGCTCAGTGGAACTGAGTCAGCCTTTTTTCTTGGGCCTAGCTCTTGGCATTTTTTGTATTAAAACAAAGTATAATGTGGAAATAATTCTGAACTGTAGTCATCTGATGGGTTTTTAGCAACACAGGCCACAGATCTGCCCTGCTACAATTTTAGGCAAACAAAATAAATATCACACAAAAGAACTGGAGGAGATTTGTTTGGTGTTTTTTTTCCCTCTGCTTATGCACCAAGTCACCCTTTATAGGGTTACGCCTGGCTGCGGCGGAGGGCGAGCTCCCACAGAGTCTGCTGTCAGCAGGCAGCAGAGCTTCCCCTGTGCAGCAGCCAGCACTCACTGCTTGGCCTCTGACAGTCCTGGCCTCCAGGAAATGTCCCCTTCCCCAGCTGCCCACGGCCCCTGCGCCCCGTTTTCCTGAGTCAGCCAAGGACAGGCCAAGAGGAGACAGGGTCGCCTCATTGCAACAGCCACCAGTCTCACACAGACAAGGCTCCTGAAGGATCAGCTTCACCTGACCTCTTAACTAGTAGCTCCTGCCAGCCAAAATTGAGTCTTGCAGTTATTTTTAGCCAGAACCCTTCATGAATTGCAGTTAACTTGCAATATGCAAACTAGTGACTAGTGCTAGAGGAATCCCTATGGGTTTCGTGGTTCCACTCTCTGCTCGAAAGTCCAATTATTCATTTTTCTTGGAGCTGCAACATTAATCTTAAAAAGTTGCACAAATAGCAAGAGATGTCATCCTCTCTCCATCCCCAATTTTGATAACTGAAATAAAGGAAGATAAGCATTTAGCCCAGGGGTTATTAGCTGTACAAAGTGCAGCTTTAAACCTTCGGAGGCTGACCCTCCTCCAGCAATGCTTTTGAAGAGAAATTTGTCAGTACTTCCACCTTTGACTCAGGGCTAAAAAACTGCTACAGCAATGGAAGGGCAGAACTCCTAGGCATAGAAAGGTTTGGGCTGAGTTGCTTTTTTATTTTAATTTTGTTTCATTTTCTTCTATCCAATCACTTGCCTGCATGCTTGTACAAGAAAATGCAGTAAAGTAAAAAAGAGGGGGGGGGGAGCTTAAAGCTAGAAGGTGTAACTGCTCTAAATCCTTTGGAAAGGAATGGGAAGTTTTAAATGGATTTAGGCAGGCTTTGAATCAGACCTTATCACAGAAGATGGGACCAAGACAGTTCAAAGCAGAAATTCCTCCACACATTTCCACCTTTTTTATTTTTATTTTATTTTCATACTACTCAGGCTTCCCCAGCTTCCCCCTGTGAATGGAACAGGGATAAAGTGCTGAGACCTCATTTTGGGTATCTTTTTTCCCAAGAAATTTAGTATTTGCTGAACATCTTTTGCCCTGGGGACACTGGTTAGTCTCATAATTATTTTATAAGCTACTATTTACCAGCAAATATTCATACCTCCTCCCAGAAAGAGCTATGACTATACTTGCATTACTTCGTGCCAATCAACAGATAGCACAAGTTTGCTGCTTTCGTGTTTGTCCCTAATGGATCTTTACCATCGTAAAATTCCCTGACAATGTGACATAATTAAACATTATTTGTTGTCTCTGCTCTGCTAAACTCCACAGCAAGACAGGGTTATGCATTTAACCAAAAGCATTGAAAGGACTGTGTAGGATTTGCAGTGAAATAGAGGATGCCGGAGTGCACCTTTCCATTTTGCCTACTGCAGGCTCCCCCTTCCTCCCTGAGAAATAAAGAGCCAAGTTAAAATAGGAAACTGTCTGAAGGGAAGATTATTTTAATTTATGTTGCAAGTTGCTATGCAAAAAACCCTCTGAAAAAAAAACCCCAGCAAACCAAGACCAAAGAGCACTTCATCATAATATTATTACCAATTTATTAAGCCAAGATTGCAAAGACTGAAGGAATGAGTGTGACACATCCCCAGGGGTTTTCTGGAGGTAGACCTCCAGCTGTTTCATTCTCACATGCACTCCTGTTTACAAAGACATGGAAAAATGTTTGTGCCTCAGTTCAATGCAACACAATTTTACATTGTTTGCAGGTTTTCTTTAAGGCAGGGTAGGAGCATGCACAGCAGGCTGGAGATGAACGCTGTGGGGAGACAGGGCTACCATCTTCCAGGAGAGTGGGGGAAACACACAGCAGTTGTTAATTTATATCCTGGACAATGTTATAAATTGAAGCATTGCTGACAATTCCTGCCCAGTAAACATGCTGAATTTCATCTCTCGTAAAAAGGTGAGCAGGCACTAAATAGCAACACATTTTGATTTTCATTTAGCCACTTTAATGATAGGTGATGTTAGCGGAAAAGATAATTTATCTTCAGATTTATTTTATACGAGATAAAAGGCCCTGCCAATTTTTTAAAATTCATTTACACAAGTGAATAAATCTTCCCAAACAATAAGTGGGAAAGTCATATTTCTTTAACTTTGGTAAAATCTGAAAATGCTGATCTTGGAGTGAAATAGACAGCACTGGCATTTTAATCGAGAACATAAAGACTCCTCTTCTAAATAAGAGGCACAGCTTTACTTCAGAAAAAAACACCTCTAATTCAGAGAACATCCTTCTTAATGCATTTTGTCAAAAATCTCTGACAAATCAGGAGACACGTGCAGTTTTTATATCACCTTCATTTTTAGATCAGTCCCAACATGAAGGCTACCTAAAAATAGACCAAACCTAACCTTTCAAATATCTATACTGCTGCATACCAGAAACGCAAGCCTTCAGTGCCTCTCATGGCTTTCAGAGCCTTCTGCTTTCTCTGTCCTCTCCTCTAGTACATTATCCCATGTTGCATATTGCACCCAGGCACCAGACGAGCTGCAAGTTGCAATGTGCAGCGCATTGCAGGATGTGATACGTGTTTCATTCAGGACATGCAGCAAGATCATCAAAAGCAGCCTTCCCTTTTGGCTGTTTGATTTTACCACAAAAAGGACACTGGCAACACTGAACCTAGTAAGCGGGGATGTGAAAATGAAGCTGTGTCGGCTGACCTGGCAGCTCTGCTCAGAAAAAGCAAGCTGTCTGGTTTGCAGCATACCACTCTTAAAAATATGAAGGGGAACAATAAGCTCTTTTGTCTTATTGTTTGCTACAGTGCTTGCAGACACACTTTTACCCGCTTAAAGATGAGACTTTCCAACAGTGCACTGAACTCAGAGTGACTGGTGTAGAATTACAAGACAGCAGAATACGTGGTAACTATTCCTTTGCATTGCACTTTCTAAATTGTGATTCTGCTTGGCCTTAACAGCATAGGTCAAATTCATCCCAAAGCACAATCCCAGCAACTTCAGGTCAGTGGTACCTGAAAAATCAATAGCGTTTAAGCTGATAAAATTGAAACAAGGGTGATTTTGGCCCAGGCTGTACAAATACTTACTCTTATTGTATATATTCTTCACTGGGTATTATACTTCAGTGAATGTATTTTCATGTTCTCTATTGCTAAAAACTCTGCTTAGCAAGTCCTGAAGCCACACCAGCAGCTGGAACAGGAGAAATCTGTACTAAACCAGCTTGTGGGGCTGCCCTGGAGGCTTTGAGTGACTGTGACTTTTGCTTACACGAAATAGAAAATCACCCTTGTACCAGCTGCTAGCTAGCTACTCCTAGCAGGAACGAGCTCGAAAAGACTTGCTTTTCTTTGTTTACTGTCAGACTCTGCTCTGACAGAGTCAAAAGTTTATGAAAGCATTTTACTCTGACAGAAACTGAACAAAATAACTTACGCTGATGAAACAATGAAACAAAGCAGCAACAGACTAAATGAGTTCTTTCAAAGAATTTTGGATGGAAAACGTCTTACCTGCTGACAGGGAGGCAAGAACAGCAAACAAAGGCATAGGAATAAAAACTATTCAATAAAATATTGATTTCATTATCACCACCTATTCAACTTAATTTTCTTGGCATCCCTATCCCTAATGCAGGTTTGTGATAGATCGTACAATCACTTTTTAATTAAGCCCTACTGTGCTTTGTATTAAGAACAAGGCAGTAGACATTATGGCACAATATATCTACCAAAATATTTAATGCTTATCCTTTTCATTTTGGTATTTAAAAGTTGTTCTCTTAGGAGGTGGTATCAGTATTTAACAGCATTTTTGACAGCAAGTGTAAAAACCAAAAAGCTTCATACTTCATCTAGCCATGTCAAAACTGAAACCCCTTAAAATAATTGCTTTCTGAATATATGGTATTTCCATTGCATTATTTTATTATTACCCAGCTTTCAACATCTTAAGATGCAAAACTTGTTTCCTCTCCTACATACTGATGAGCTACCAAGTGGCATGAGGATACCAAACTGGTATTTGACCAATACAGTGCAATGGTACATGAAACAGATGTTACCATGTTACAAGAGATATTTAACAAGAAGCTGTAGAAGACTGGAAGCTTCCCCGGGTGATAGTATTTTCTGCGGGTTTTAGGTCACTTTTGGTATATTGGAGTTCTGCTACTTGTGATGGGGTAGATCCTGAAAAAGAGTAGCAGCTTTTCTTCCAACAGAGTACTAGCACTTTACAGAGGGCAACATTCACTTTAATTACTAAAATGTACCCACCTTCTTCTTCCAAGGAAGAAAAGACCGTTGTTGCATATATAATGTGGTTTTAGTTTTTAATGCCAGAAATGAATCAGTAAACATAGTTACATTATGGTATACTATTTCTTATTCTGTACCCATAGTAACCAAATTAATCTCAAGGCGCTGCTGGCATTAATTCAATCTGAAGCTCATACTTTGGATTTCACATAGGTGCCTTCATCCTATTCTTCTTCTCAACTAATAAAATGTTAATATATGGCAATATATTTATTTCTGGTTCAGTTCAAGTTGAGGAGTGCAGTACTTTGCAGAAACCTAATTAATATCAATCATATATTACAACACTGTGTGGTTTAGTATAAAAAAAAAAAAAAATGGTGCTAGCACATGAGGATGAAACGATGACCCAAAAATTCATTTCTAGCTGTAACTTCGCTGTCTCTAGGATAGGCACAGCCAGTTTTTCCTTACCCTTCAATCTCCACTTAAAAAAAATCCATAGCATAGATTCAAGAACTACACTAAATACATCGCATCCTAAAAAAACCCCAAACAAAACAAAAACCAAACCAAATCAAAACAAAAAAACCCCAAAGCCAAAACCAACAAACCAGCCAAAAAAACAACCAACCAACCAAAAAGAAGGAGATTCTGGAGCATGAAGTACCAATAGCTCCCTCTATACCAACATGAATTGGGCACACGCTGGCAATAAACCAGCCACGGTGACCCAGCAGCGCTGCCTTCAGCAACATTCACTGGTAATGGGTTTTCCACTGGGACCTACCAGCCCCCAGCCAAAAAAATCCAGTTGTTAGTGAAAAGACATCTCCACAAACTAGGAATTTGTGCTTGAACTGCTCAGGAGATACAAGCAGCTCAACAGCTGTTGTGTGGCCATCCTGCTTTAGATCACAGCAAAAAAAAAAATGCAGTTCTTTTCCCAGGGCAACTTCAGAGCCCAGGCATACTACAAACCCAAGTGTCTCAAAATCTACCCCACTCCACATAGTTAGAGGTTTTGCAGCAAGGCTGAGGGGCAGTTCACATTTCTTGGAGCCTTTAGTTCCAGCTGCTTGCAGTCCTATCGATCCCCCCAAATTTTAGTGCTTTCAACATGCCCATCTATGAGAAATTACTGCAGTGAACCATGCCCAGCTTGATCCAATCACTGCCAGAGCAGTAAGACCAGATTCTACCATCCTTATTCACCACGTACAACAAGCAGTCCCATCAAAAGGGTGAGCTGGCATAAGGAGTTAAGGCGATACTTCTGGATGAGCAGAGGGAGTGCAGGTGAGCTATGGCATACTGGGTAAAGATCCCCACTCCAAAATGAAACACTGTTATGGCAGCGCTGCTCTGCATGGAAGCTCAGGCCTCAAGCTGTAGGTGGGTCATAAAGCCATAGCAAAGCTTGACTTTGGCTTACAAAGATCCCATGTTTCGGTAAATTCAAAAGGATGTTTGAGCAAGCCCACAGCCTGGTGCGCTGGCACCCCCAGGCCACCGCTGCAGGACACAGAAGACTCAGTGGGTCCCTCTGGCAGGCACTTCTCTCAAGGCTGTGTGAAGAGATGCACAAGCACTCTGATCCACCTCAAACGAACGCACATACCCCAGGACCTTACTGAACAGCTGGGGATCACAGAGCCCTCCTGATCATCTCAGGTTCTGCCTTGCTAATGGTGTAGTAAAGCTCTCAGTGGCCCTGGTGTTTGTTGCCCCTGGGCATGCACACAGGGCTCCTGCTGGCTGTGAGCACTGCCTGTATACTGCATCCAAGGGCACAATACAGTCCTTCACTTTTACCAACTGCTACAGAATATGAATTCCTAGAACGGCTCAAACACATACTAATTCAAATATGGGTACTTTCAGACTTCTTTTCTATTCCAAATTATGTGCTTTGCCAGCTTCAAAAAAACAGATGGAAAATACGTCCCTAAATGTGCACCCTTGTGATCATTCCAAAAGGAAAGCAGCACCAAGTAGCTTAAAACGTTTTCTAGAAAAACTCTTTTCCATATCATGCAAATAGCAGACAAAAATAACTGCTAGGCAATTGATATACATACAAATATTGGTTATTTTAAACAGTAATTTGTTATTGAGGACATCTCACTGAAATATTATAATATTCAATTTCCTTTGCATTTGCATGGAAAAGGAGCTGGAGAGCACATGATCATTCATTTAACTATTACATAAATACGTCTATCATAAGATCACACAGCTTTCAAGCCAGAGTTCAAACACATGTTTAATGCATGAGAGTATGATGAAGAAACTTGTGAACTCACGGGTCTCATAGCCCAATCTCAATCAGATATGAGCTTGGCGTAAATATGTACAGTATCATGTGCTTTCCAACAGCACTGTGTCTCCAGGGAGCAGTCTGACATCAGCAAAGGGGACAGGTGGTTCCCTTTCCAACCCAGGAGAGGAAAAAAAAGGAGCTAAGACACTGTGTATATATAGCAATATTTTTCCTCGGTGTTTTGCTACGGTTTTCATCCCTTAATGAAACTTCAGTGCATGAACAATTCTCATAACATCTTTGCTACAAATCAGTGAGTGGATGTCATGTCCTAAGGTATTTATAACACTAAAGGTAATGGTAAATGATACTGTTTGGCAGCCTTGGTTTAGATGTGCTGAAGATTTTTGCCTTTTGGTTTGCTAAGAAAGGAGTTCCAAGAAGCCACAAAAACCCAGTTTCCTTGGTCTAAATGTATCCCTTTCCTATAGCAGGTCATTCTTGCTAATAATGCCTGTAAGAATGACAAACAACAGTCAATCTCAGGCACAGAGGAGGTCACAACTGCTTTTAGCTAGCTCAACTTTGTAAACTCTGTATGAGATATGCTAAACCTTGCACGATCCATGGTCATTTGATTTTGAATCTCACATTACAAGAATTCACAGACACGCTAATCTGTGTTTCAGAATAACCCAATTTGGCCTTTCCTATCTGTACATAGATTTATTTATTTATTTATTTATTTTTACACAGTGACAGCCACTGCCTCTTAAACCATTTTCTTTTGTTGCATTTCCTTAGAAACACAAATCTTGTTCCTTGGCAGCAGTTGCTGTAAGTGCTGTACCACATGCCCAAACTAGTTCTCACTCACAGCTTTAATTCACAGTAAGTGGCATGAAAGGAGGTCAACACTTCTCAGAAACCACTTTCAGTTCTTTGCTGCTTCAGTATCTGTTCTATAAAGCCCTAACAGAAAGAAAGTTGTTTCTCATATTGGTTCCCTTGCTTTTTTATTATTGCCATCTTTATGGAATGGGCTGCAGAATATATGATGGAATAAAGGAAGATTATTCCTGGAAACACATTCCTGGTCTCCCTCTTGCAAGATCCTAAAAATATAAGTAA
>NW_009935797.1:17240-21411 GCF_000696875.1 Nestor notabilis | reverse complement strand
GACTATAGTGGTAGGACAAGAGGTAATGGGTAGGACAAGAGTAACAGGGGAACTTTAGGTTAGATCTGAGGAAGAAGTTCTTTACTGTGAGGGTGGCAAGGCACTGGAATGGGTTGCCCAAGGAAGTTGTGAATGCTCCAACCCTGGCGGTGTTCAAGGCCAGGTTGGATGGATTCTTGGGTGTCATGGTTTAGTGCAAGGTGTCCCTGCCCATGGCAGAGGGTTGGAACTAGATGATCTTAAGGTCCAACCCAAACCATTCTATGATTCTGTGATTCTATGATTCTATCAGGGAAATACATATTTTTCCATTGCAAATCCTGAAAATCCTAATATGTTTTTTATCTGCTAAAGATAAGGTGAAAATTCAGTTTACAGAAAGCCTGAAATATAATTTAATCTTAATGGCATCATTAGCAAACGTGCAATTTCAACTACTAGCAGACAAAAGGCAAGCCAGAATCCTTCATTAGTGGAAGAACAGTAGTTTCTGTTCTCTTTCCTCGTAGTACTTCATTACTGTTCATGGGAAAGTAACTAATATTCTATGAAATAAAATGATAAAATATTAGTAATTGGCAGATACTACATTTCAGTTTAGAAAAAAAAATAAACCCAACATAGATTTGAAGGAAAGCTTCTGTATACTCTGGAAATCCAGTTCAAATTTGTGTCTTGGGACCCTAGTATTCTCCCGTAGTAACTTGTTGCATCTATTTCCATGCATATCTGACGAATCTGTATGACTTCTTGTGAAAGTGTGGTAACAGGTCACTGGTGAGCATGTAGGTGAGAAGGTGCAGACTCTTGGGCTGCTCAATTCAGCAGTGAGTCACTTAGTGGGACTAAAACTTTTCTTTCTGCTATCTGAATCTCTGGAATTGCATGAGCTTGTTGCATCTGTTATACTAAATGATTGAATTGTCTGTCTACCAGAAAGAATTCAATAGTAGATGCTAAATGCTATTTTTTTCTTTATAACTCTCAGTATTTTTTAAATAGCTGTTAAAGGTGCAATAGGCTAGAGAAGACTCTTTCTAAGCTTTATAACAAGTTCCTGAGAACATGGTGGCTTTGCTGCAGATACTGTGTCATATTAATGCTAAATCATAGAACAAGGATCGTTAGGGGATCTGGAACACATTGCCTGAATTAACCCCAACAAGAACCCGCTATTGCCAGGATAGTTTGGTTTGTAGGAATATGAAGACATGCTCAGTTACTGAAAGCCCAATAAAGTTTTTTGTTGAACAGAATTATGTATGGTGCAAGGTAAAAGCAAATTCAACTAGCTTTCTGTCATTGCATATTCATTCAACCGAAATCAAGAGGTTTGTATCTGGGTATGCTAAGCTCCCTGATCTCACTGAGCTAATACTTTATCATTATTTATTACCAGACATTTTGAAAGATTGTTGTGTCTTGGCATACTGTATATTATTTGAATTAAGAGTAGTACGACTTTTCACAAACAGGAAGGAAATGTCTGGCAACTGAGAGAAGATTAAACAGAGGAAAGTAACTCTGCAGTGTTATCTTCAGAGATGTGGTTTAGATATTTTATAGAGGAGTCAAAGGTAGACTATAATTTCTTCTGAAATCAGGAAGTTGGAACATGCATGCCTGAGTAAAATTTGACCCATAGGATTAAGTCTGTCATTGCAAAGAGAAGATCGGTGCTATCGTATACAACCATGTGTACATGTATGTTTAAGGGTGATTATACAGATATGGAAAATAATGCCTACTTTATTGCCCTTCTAAATGCCCTCCCAGGAGCTTTTCTCAACACTGTCAAACATTAAAGACTTTTGTTTGAAAGTGTGGAATTTGCTTTGTATTTCCTTGGAAAGGAAGACATCTTTCACTAGCACAACCTTCTGTAACCCTCCTGCCCTCCTCACTCCCACACCCCCACACAAAGACACTCCTTAATTGTATTACTGTTAGGCTGACCTCCAACCCCTACTAAAATGAGGACAAGGCTAGTTTTGTGTTTCATGGGATAACAATTTATGAGCAATTAAAAATGAAGAGACACAAAGCATTCATCACAGTCTCAGCTAGACAGGCAGCTGAGGTCAAAGGTTCTAGCAATGAAGTGTGCACAATATATTTTTATTTCTGTTTTCACTAAGAAGGAAACGGGTTAGCTAAAAATTATGACGTGCAGCCTCCAGTTCAAAATAGGTGCACTTAATCTTTCAAGACAGTCCATGCTTGGGCAGATAGGTTATGACAGCACACACATACACACGCACATGCTTCCAGTATCTGTAGAAGAATTCAGCACATATTATTGGCAAACTCAAACACACAATTGCTTAAAATGAGATGCACTGAGTGCCCTGAATGCTTATGTAGCCAACAACTTCACGGTTATAGCTGCCATTTTAAACGTACCTTTTTCTCTGATCCCTAAAGATGAAGTATGGTAGAATTTTATCCCCTTTGTCCATATTTCAGACTGCATGTGGGAATCCATGGAAACTTCATGTGTTTACATTCCTGAAGCTACAGTACATAATTTGCATAAATATGGAAATGTTTTCCACGTTAGTGTCAGTATCATGGTACTTCTGTGTCTCTGACAACTGCAAAAAAATATTCTGTAGAGGTTTTTTGTTTTGTTTCTGTTATTTTTTTAAGATAGACCATACAGTTCCAAAGCTGACACTGATTGCTGATTTAAGGTCTGTTGTCTCAGCCTGGCACAAGCAAAAGTATTGGTGAATCATCTATTACATTATGCCATAAATCTGGCTCAGTGTGATTTTGCAATGTGTCATATTTCCAACCTGGATTCAAACTAAAAGCTGAGAGTGAACAGTTTTGAATTGTCATTCTAAAAGGACTCGACCTGCTTATTTTATCAAAGCACCTGAATGGCAGTGCCAGCAAGAACAAAGTGAAGCATCACCTAATAGGTTCAATTTTGCTAGAACTGTGAATGAACACGGGCATGTATATATATGTACAGTCCTTGTGGGATTACAGTAATTGAAAGTCCACTTACATAAATAGGGACATTTCTAGCCTTCTGTAGTAATTTTCTATTAGAAGAGAAAATGTAAGTTAAAAATGTATTTCATTTGCATCAGAATCACATCACTTTGCAGGTGGATAAATAATGCAGACTACCAAGGGGTGCCTAGGATCTTTGTGCTCTGTTTTTGTTGACTGAAATGACACTACAGTTTATTCAATAAGGGCTTCTTTTGAGTAAAAAAAGTGATTTATGTGAAGCATGACATCTTTTCTTCTGAATTAATCCAAATGATCAGTAAAGAGGGTTGGTATTGATTGAACTATAGAATATCATGCGTTTGTGAAATGGGAGTTTCTTTTCACTGGGGCTGAAAGCCAGTAAATAGTTCTCAAAGAAAGCAGGGGAAAGGTAAAAAACTCAGTGAGACTTTTAGTCACTGTTGGTAACTATAAAAAAGAAAGCTTAACAAGAAAGCAAGGTGAGAAATTTAGTGGATTGTGTCAGAAGGACTAATTTTATTTCTGCAATTTTGAAAGCATTCTTCAGTAGAGGAGATGATTCTGTCAAAGACTAGTCAGAACATAGACATGACAATGGAAAGATGCTTTAAGCGTCATACACATCTATCATGCAAACATAGTCTAATAGAGTTAAGTGCTATCCTACATGCCAGGCCTAAACTACCCAGGGACATAGACACTAAAATCTGATGGGAGCTGCTCGTGTGTTTCTCGTGACCAAGTCAGTTAACAATCAGCTATGTCTGGGACTCATACTGCAAGAGAACGGTGTCTCCCCCTTAAATATCTCAGAGTCAGCCACACTGACAGTGGGGAAAACCTCTAGGAGGCTCTGGGAAACAGTTATCTTTTCTTTCCCCCTATGTTAAAGGACAATAGCACATAGACTTGATTCCTTCTGACTAGGTAGGAGCAGTGCATGGGGAGAGAGTAGTCCCTCAGGAGTCATAAAAAGCTGTGTCATGCAGGGGCATTATGTGAGATAAAATACAGAAATTATTGTAAGAATGCTGATTTATGTATGTAGCATATATATTGTATAACTATATACACTGTGTATACAAGAGATGTATAATGTTCTAACTGTCATTACTGTTGGAATATGCGGTGGAATATGAAATTTTTAATTTCACCTTGAGTGGAGAGAGCCTTTAACAATGCA
>NW_009935797.1:0-17209 GCF_000696875.1 Nestor notabilis | reverse complement strand
TTCCCTAAGAAATTGCAAACCTGGTATCAATGCTAACCTCAAATTCTAAGTTAAAGAATACTTTTTTTGAGGGTGGCAAATTCCATAAGAATTTAAGAATGAAATGATAATTTTAATTCAATATTTTGTCACCAACAGTAGCTAATAGCAGATGTCTATGGAATAACAGAATGGGGAAAGAAATGAGAATACAGCCATACCTCCATGAGTCCTTAAAATTATATAAAGAAACCTTTCCTACAGCATATCTCTATCTAGGCTGAGGAGTTTGTTGTACTTGAGAATTACATGTGCTTGGCAGCTGTGACCTGCCCAGCCATCAAGGAACCAGCACGATGCCTGAATAGCTATGGAGGCTGAGACACGATCTGTCTTATGAATAGTACCTCTTTCCACAGACCTTTCAGTTCCTGGCTGGAGGAATTCATCAGATTTATCATGCAAAATGGGAATTAGGATGTGTAATTGGGGTTAGATTTTGCTGGATGCTTGTGGAGCTCTGTTATGAATGTGTTCCATTCTCAGTAGCCTTTATAACCGCCTTTAGCTCAGTTAAGGTTATGTTCAGGTTAAAGTCAAGGTGAGTCTGAATGTTTCATCTTCTTTTCTAGGCACAGAGGAAAGATCCCTCAAATTCTCTGTTCTTCTACTTTTGGCAGAATCCATGAGCATTTTCATATGTCATTCAAAGACTCACTGTGGGGGAATACTTTGTTATACTGGCATAGTGTCCAGACCTTTAGCACTGCCCAATGTGAGTGTTCTAGTCTGAGGACAGGTTAATGATTTCTTTCATCTTTCACAGCAAAAATTGCCTCTGGTGTCTTACCAGATTGCAAATTGCACTGGGTATGAAAAAATCTGTTGCATGCATTGCCTTTAATGAGTTTGTTTCCTGTTCTTTGGAACAGGAACAGCCTACCTACAAGAACAGCTTGGGCTGGGAGACGATTTAATCAGCTTGGGACAAAGGTCCCGCTCCTAACTGACTTCCAGTTGCTAGGTAAGGGGCAGGGCAGCCAGTATGGTGGTGAGATGTTGGTGATGGGTTGTACTGCCTTGATTGGATTCTGTGCCAGTCATTCCTGTCCTCAGGTACTTGTTCTTTTTGTGGCCGTCTACTAACCTGACCAGTCTTCCAGTGTCCACATACTGCTTCTGTCTGGGATCAAAGTCAGAGTACTTTCTGAAGGTCACCACAGCTAGGTTTGGTGCCTTGTTCTGCTAAGGAATGACTATGAGGGGTGGAAGGAAAAGGGAGTGAGGAAGGGAGGAGGAAAGGAAGAATGGAGGTCTGGGAGAATGCAGGGAGTGCATTCTGCAGTTCCCCTGTCTAAGAAAGGGATGGATGCAACTCCTCTGAGGAGATTCTGATATCCCCTACAGACAGCTCCCTGGGAAACCTCTGATCTGATTATTTATACTGAGCTCATTGGTACAGTGTTGGAGGGTATCAAGAGGTCACAGGATATTAGTTAAAGCATCACTACATTTTTGGGGGATTAATTCCGACATTATGCTTTCTAATGTGGAACACTTCTCATTTAATTGAGTTAATAAATTCAATCAAATGTTAACATTTGGTCTGCAAAATAAGGAATCAAGTCTCAAAAGCATCTTGATAAATGACAAGAATCTTAAATAAGTGGCTTCATAAATTATAGATGCATGTATTTACAAACACATCTGCATACACAGTGGTATGAACGTGCCCTTTAATAAATGAAACACAGCACACCTGAAGCCTGAATTATGCCTTTGATGGACAATTTTGGATGATGCTGACTGACCATTACCTGGGCAGCTTAAGTAGTTTTCATATAGCTGCTTTAAGTCTGTTTCACCTTGGTCTTAACTCAGGCCACTTCACACTTCTGCAAAGCTGGACACAACTGCCCTGACCCATTTTTCTCTTACTAAGAGGATTTTGGTGTAACCTAAGGCTAAATATTTTGTTGGTAGTGTTAGAGTTTACATGGTGAAAAACTGTGAAGTCAGGAACATTAACATGTTTGTAGAATTGACAAGCACAGAGAGCTGGGTGTAAAACAGAAAATAAAATCCAAACTCTTCAAAACAACACACTCTTCTAACTCTCCTTCTGTACGGTAACGAGTTTTGCTCTGCACCTCTTCCTTTTTGACTGCTGTCTGCTGGTCTGGTGTTGCACTAGCACTGTCCCTGCAGCTCAGATCTGAAACAAGACACAGACGATCCTTGAAGGCAATGGGATCTTCAGTCAGGAGCTTCTGGGAAGCTGAGGATGTTTGGAAATCAGATGGCTAATTTTTAAAAATCCTGCCCTAAATATTTACAAAAACTATGTAACATTTCACGCCTCTCTGCTGTCCCTCTTTGTGGCCTTGATGAAAAGCATCCCAAGAAGAAGTGCCCAGGTCCTGACTGGTTTCCAAGTCTCATTAAGTACAATGGGTTTGCAAGTGCTTCTGTACATACCGGCTGCACTACATCATCCCTTGCATTCCTGGGGCTGAAAGCTGCACAAGACAGCCAATGGAGAGGGGATAAAGAACGCACTTTTTGAGTCTCTCTTCCCAGCTTCTATTCTTTGCTCCAACCAAAGGAATGAAATCGCAAAGCCATTACCTCATTTCTGAATAGTTTGGAAGGCAGCTCGCTTTGCTGTTTCAAACTCAGGGGAGATTTTTCAGTTGCATGGAAAAGTGGAAATCTTGTAACTGGTTTTTGTTTGTTTGTTTGTTTGTTTTATAAGACTCACACTTCATCACAAAATGAACATGAAATGGTAGTGAGTCGGAAGTTGAAATGCAAGGGTTTGCAGGGGCTTGTTTCCCAGAATTTGATTACAGGCATATGTTTCCCCTGCGGCTTTTAAGATTTTAGTAATTAATTTTTTTTTCTAGAATTTTGATGATGCTCTCTCATTTTTGCTCCCCCCACCTCTTTTTTTGAATACCACCTCAGTTTGGTAAGGAAAAAAATAATCTTTGGGATTTTGTGAGGCTTTCTCGTAAATCCTCTGCTTTAATTTGTTTTCTTCAAGTTGCTCAGTACAAAATGTACTAAAAAAATCAATGCTAAGAAGAGGATCATATGGAGAAGCCTTAATTTTTCAAGTAAAATATCAAAGACTCACCTAGACATAATCACGAATGGAGCAGTTTGTTTGCACATGCTATCTAATTAATTTAGTTTTCTAAGAATTTTTTTTTTCTTGAACGGAGAACTTCAAAATATCAGACAAACCTCAGTACATGTTGTTAAATCATAGTTAAATCATCAGGCATTCTCACCTCAGAGCTCTTTCTTGGAGATGGTCTAGGCTTTGTATCTATATTATATAGGACGATCCTTTTGTGGGGATTGAGGCTAAGCAATCTGGCACCTTCTGCCTGCTCGCGCCATAGCAAAGTAAAAATCATTTTGCAATGCAAGGAGAAATGAAGAACTTCTTCATCAGTTGTATGGCTTTTCTTTTGGCTGAGTGTTTATGGCAGCCCTGAACCAAGTTCCACAGTGTGCTGTATGTGCAGAAGTTCCTGTGCCTTTGTAGATATGTAGTGCTGGTTCATGTGTAGACCTGCTACACTGTGTAGACCTGATCCAATATACAGACCTTCATCCTTACTTTTAATGGTTTGCAAGTACCGTGGCTTGACTTACCCATCTTCCCAAGAAATACGTGTCTTCCATAGGTCAATGCCTGTGATTTTATCTGGAGCATGGCTTTGTCTTCTAGCTTATCCCTCTCTCCCATGCACTGAAAGATGCAACAACCTGATCCTTGTCCCTCAGCAGATTGCTATCTGTTTATGATTAGACATTATAAAAAAAATTTACAGAGCATTTGATTTTTTCTTTTTTGTATTTTTATTCATTGTATCTTTTAAAGCTTACATATATGATAGATGTAATAAGTAGTTACTACTGGTTAGTAACTAAGTTATACTACTAGTATTTTAATGCAACACCCAAATATTATTTTATGAAACAAGTCACTATCAGAAAATAATTGTTTCATGGAATGTGTTTATTTTCCAGATTTGCCAGTGTTTGTCTGCTCACCAGGTTCAGAGTGATTGTTCAATTTAAAACACAAACCCTCAAGATCACAATAACTTTATCAATTTGAAACAGCAATCCACAAAATCACAGTAAATTTAATTTGGCTGGTTTGGATTTGAATCAGAAAACCAAGTCCATAAAGCAATTAGCCATTAAAATTAATCTCATTTAAAAGCCTATGCTTATGTATGTTGTTAAGTTGGAGATCCTAGAAATGGCATGTAGCAGGTGGTGCCTCTGCTTTTCTAAATTTTAGACAGCCAATTTTCTGTGGAAGAAAAAGAGCGAGGCAGAATATCTTTGTTTCAGTAAATGCCAAAATATTTTGCAGAATTATAATGGTTAAAATTTTTAAAAAGCCACTCTCCCATATCCAAACTCCTGTTGAAAAGGTCAACTTCAACACAGTTCTCATCATATGAAAATTTTAGAAAGATTTTGCTTTCACTCTGACACAGAATAAAAACAAGTCTTAACACCTCATGAGTTGTCATTAAAAGGAAATGTTCCTTTAGCTTTGGTGGCAAATACAGAACCGTGTTTCCTTCAATGAGTGTCATTAACCACACCTAAAAAGTGAATCCAAAGAGGGTGAAATTGTCACTGTCTGCAATAAAGGCAGCACCATCTCCTTGTGAGTTATTGATGTCAAACCTTGGTATAACTTTCTTCTCACAGAGGCCTTGATCTATCAAGGAATTTCAGAATGTGTTGAATTCAAGTGCAGAAAGTAATCTAATATTAATGAGATTACTGCCATATTTTTTTAAGGTCAGACATGTGCTTAAGTTGCAGTGGAACGAAAAAAAAACCAAAATTCAGGGAGCTATGGTACAAAGTATAAGAACAAACTGTAATCCTGGTTGTAAAAATTGTGTGCATTTGCTCTAAAACTAGCAAAATACTTCTTAGTAGATGTACTGGGGCTGCGTATAGCATACAATGTTGACTCCTTGAAGATGATGTAGTAGCAGCTAGATAGATTGCTTCCTATACCATGGTTTTGAACCGTCGTCTGTTTATGCTTACTGTAAAAGTATCTTATACAAGGGGATGATAGAATATATGAATGGCAACATTATATAAATGGTACACACAGGCCACTAATAACGTATGAACTCTGCAATATTTTCTCATAGTTGTTTTTGAAGAGGACCTTTGCTTTAACCCTTATAAATAATGCCAGCAAAGACACATATTCTTTTTTCAATACACTTCTTATCATTTCTCCCATCTGGCGCTGAATTCTTGCTACTCCAGCTAGAAAAGCTTAGAACAAGCTGTATATGAAGGGATACATGTTAACAATATAAAACTTTAAACAGGGCAGACTAGTGTACTTCTAATAGGTAAATGTAGTGTACTGTTTTTTATTTAAAAGTGAGAAAGGTATCTCGGGATACTGCAGTGCAGGAACACAAGGGGAAGCCTTTTAGTTGTAACCAAATGTATAATCTTAGCTGTCATTACTGCATATATCTCTTCCCACAGCATATTTTCCTTTGAATCTTGCCTGACCTTCAAGACTGTCGACGCACCCTCTCTGCCACAAAAGCCCTTTTGTCTCCATGTGTTTGTGTGTGTCCATTCTGCCCATTTCCTCCTTGCAGTGAAAAACAACTGCTCAAGCTTTTCTTGGTTTTGTTTGATAGTCACAATTTGATAGAAAGAGATTAAATAAATCAGCAAGTGATAATATGAAGCCATTAATACAACTTTTCTGCTCAAGTGGTTTGGCAGCCTTTATCTGCTGGCTTAAACTTAAACAATTACAAGCTTCCAAACTAATTACAGCACAGAACATTACAGGATTTATGAAATTTGTCAGCTATCACTTAAAAAAAGGGGAAGGAAAGGAAGGAAGAAAAGTTCATAACTATCTATTATTAAAATGTCCTGAAAGTTCCTTAGAACAGAAATAATGTGCTACTGGTAAAGCAGCTCTGAGCATCTTGACTTCTAATTTGTACACTTTGTTCATTTTTCATGCTTCATAAGCAAGTGTATGGAAAATGCTGTGCAAATCTTATGCCAGCAAAATGTCTTCTATACTATTTAATTTACAGCATCAATGCCTTAATTATATTAATTAATACACAGCCTGTAAATAAGTTGACAGTTGTCTAGTGAAAACCCTGCTGTGGTTTTCCATCCTTTGCCAGACAGAGCTCTAGTCCTTGTTGCTGGAGATAGATCACAACAGGGAAAACCATGGGGATGACTAACGGGTGGCAGAGCGTTTACGGGATGGGAGAAGCAAAGGTGCCACCAGCACATCCCAGTGCTTCTGCAGAGGAGCATGCAGCTGGGGAGACCAGCACTTGGGGACATGATGACTGTGGCCCCACAGGAGTGCTTTGAGGGTATATTCACTCCTTCCATCTGGGAATGTGGCTCATAGGTTCTCAGTTCAACAGTCAAAAGGCCAACACCACAAATACAAGGAGAATCTGGCCTCTTTTGGATCAGGGCAGTGGCATGTCAGAATCGTTTTGCCAGTTATGATGATTGAAGTCCAAGACAGTAACTGCATTAAAGGCTTTTTTTTTTTTTTTAGCATACCAGTGATCACTGCACATTTCAGATGTCACAAGAAAGACCTCCCCAGAATTGTGAGATTTCCTGCAGAATATGATTTAATACAACTATTGTACTGATTTCTGATCCTGTAAGGCTGCAATACTTGAGGGGCTGGGAAGGTTTTCTAACTGAAAGTGAAGATCTAGTTGTAAAACATGACTTATAGGAGTAAAGGTTTAAGAAAAAACCTAAATAACGCCAGAGTGGGCAGTGCATCTTGGGGTGACATACGCTACCAAGCTGAAGAGCCGTACGAGACCGATGGAGCTCCTGTTCCCAAGGAGCATATTATTAGCGGTTGGCATTGTGTCCATACCTTCTGCCGGGAAGATCTCCAATCTTAAGAAGATCCTTGTGAATTTTTCTGTCCTTAGGATAACTTTAGTTAATGAACATTCCCTAGAAAACATGCCAAGAAAGCAGTCTCATTTATAGTACCAGCAATGTAATTCCTGCTCTGCGTTGGTGTTTTCATTCCTAATAAAGAAAAAGGATCATACATAGGGAAGGGAGAGCAGATTCATCTTTTCAAGCAAGGTCAGACTTCTGCGGAGGGAGGTGACAACTACCACCATCTGCAACAGTGGGGTTTTTTTTGTAATTTACCTGCCTGCATGCTTTAAGAATCTACCTGAAAAACAATTTGTTTCAATGTGTGTCATTAAATTATATTGCACTGGACTTGTAGGTCTGCAAACTTGGTAAGGTCGGTTGTGAGACAATGGTTGGGATGGAGGAGGCCACATTTGTGACCTCATTCCAATGCACCAAAATGATTAGGAGCCCAGTTACCCCCTGCAAAAGATAAACCAACTTCAAAGCTCAGCTTTAAGCTGCTTTTATTATTTTGCTTTGGTCTATGTGCTGGCTAAGTTCTACGTAATGCTGAGTGGTTTTGCTACGCTGTCTCTCATCACTGGTTTAGCCAGAAGTGATAGGTGGGAGTCAACAAGATGACAGCTAAAAAACATGGACTGGTATAAGTCAGGTTCTGCCCCACAGACTCTCCATCATTATCAGTCTGTACTGAGGCAAAAAATTTCCCAGCACTGTTTGAAGCTATCCAGTCCTCTGTTCTCTTCTCTCTTAATCACCAAACTCCTATGCATGATTCTCACTTTTTTTCCTGTGATTAATTAAGCTATCATCTTCTTTACGGATTTATTTCCTTTTCTTAAAAAAACCCTAAAAATTGGATGGCATTTCTTTAATAGAACCTTAAGATTTGGTCAATGTCCACAAATGCTGTAAGAATACTGTAGGCAAAGCAACTGTTTTTAAATCAATCTTTTTTTTTCGACATCTATTTCATTCTCTATGGAGGAAGTCCACCGATAAAAGCTAAAACCCAGGCTGAGGTGAATATAAAACCAAACCTGTAATCTGATGATCAGCACTGTAACTGATCCAGCACAGACACTCCAGTACTTTTCACTGGGGCAAAGTGCCTTGAATGCTTGCAGTGATGTATGCACGTGCACACAGACACACACATGTATACAGGCACACACATGTATATGTATAAATATACAAATAGACAAATAAATGTTTCATTTGCTAAGTATTGCTGAAGAGCCACTACATTTAAATAATGTGATTCATGGTTGAATAGCATAAATTTAATCTGGCAAGGTTTAATCCAGCTAATTAGGATTAATTCAGAGGGAGGTAGGTTTGCCGATGTGTCAGCATGGGCCACACTCCAGCTTGTGCTGTAGGAAACCACAGACATTCAGTGTGCTCTTACATTGCTGGTAATGAAGTGTGCTCCGCCATGTCTTGAATAGTACTAAAACATGTGCAAACTAAATTGATGATAATATGAATAAAAGTATTCACATGGCTTTGTATCTGCAGTGCTGTTCTATATATTCTGTTACGATCCATAAGGATATTAAGAGGTTGAATGGATCAAGATTCTTATATTTATTATATTTATCATATATTTTAAAAAAGATATTTTCCCAGATATTTTTTGAAAGCACATGAATGTGTTCCTTTAGTGCTGAGGTTTACATTAATTGATGCTAAATCCCACCAAAAACATAGAGATACGTTATGTAGTCCATGTCCAGTGAATACTACTCATGAATTTCCTGATCCGCTTAGTCAACAATTCTGCTTCTAATCTTCCTTACATTCTGCATTTCATACCAACAGCAGAGAGCTGATGAGATAGATAGATTTGCCAGATCTGTCTAGACTCAAATCTTCTCCCAGTGTGTCCAAGCCAGAATTGGCGGAAACATCAATATTATGCTGGTGGATCTCTTTTCTTTGCCACCCCAACACGTGCCTTTCTACTTGCCTAGCTGTAGGGAAGATTGAAATTGATCAGGCAGGGGATGTGCCAGCTAGCTTTTCTTCTCCTGAGAAAACAGTATCCTGTCCTCCCTCATGAGTGCTGGATCTAAATTCTTCAGTTCTAGATGGTCCAAGTTATAATCTTCACTTGACACATGACAAATGCTCTGAAACACAGATTGCTGGAGCCAAATATAGACATCTGGGAATCTGAAAAAAATGAGAGAGAACTAGACATGTGCTAGTGGCTTTAAGACAAATGCTAATAAAGGAAACAGAAACGTGATGATTGCCTCTCCTGGAGGATTGCAGGAATCAAGCCCAAGCCTCAAAAAAGGTGCAAAAGTTTGGGGAAGAGGATGAAATAGATGATATGTGACATGACAGAATTTTTAGCAAATCTAAAACTTGAAAGAGCTCAAACCCCCACAAGGCGGTATTTAGCTTTCTCTCAGTTTACACTGAAGAGTATACCATTTCTTCTTTTGTGTGACAGGGATTGGGTCCTTTCACATGGTTTACCTCAAAGTCAGGGACGCCAAGGGTAAGACATTATATAGCATAGAGTCCTGTCAAAGTGGGTGATGGTCAAATACGTGATGGCTGGAGAAAGTCACCATGACTATGAGTTAAGGGTGTTCTTGCAACCTACTGCCAGGGTTGCTTTTTTGATCTGGTTAGAATAGGACTTTAAGAGATGTCTGTGCTCGAAAATGAAGCATGTACAATGTAGATGTTCTCTCCATCATTTCATAAAACTTGATGTGGACTGCTGGATAGAGTTAGGTTTGTTTCTCAATTGTGTTTTGATGTACCCTGGGTGATGTAAATTAGCATTGGTTAGACAGCATAAGGATTTGAAATGAAGGAAAAAAACCCACATATAGAACTTCCCATCTACATCTTCTCTCTGTAGAGGCAATGACCAAAATTTTAAAGCCAAATGAATAATATTAACCTCCTGAAGCCATACCCAGGCCCATAAATAGGGATTGGAGGTGAATACACCCAGTTTCTGTTACCTTCACAGAAAGTAAAGCTGAGGATTGACTTTGGTTAAAAAAATATACCAGCTAACATTTCAGGTTGCCTAATCAGGCAGAGATTGTGGCTGCGGGCTTCACAGCTATTAATAATCTGCTGCAGGAAGAAGGGACAAGACCGGGGAGCAAACAAAGGTGCAAAAGAAAAGGGAGAGAGAGGTGAAGGGATTGGACAAGAGCAAAAAGAAAGAGCAAAAGGGGAAATTGCATGTTGGAGACCGTGAACTGGGAAGAGAAAGGAGAAAGAGAAGAGTGCAAGCACAGATGATGAAAGAAAAAGCTGGAGGAAAATGGATGGGCTGCCGTGAAGGCAGAGAAAGAGATGACTGAAGAAAACCCACCCAGGGACTCTTGCCAGTCATGGACAACACAAAGCACTGACCCAAGGGGAAATGATTCTGAATCTGACTGGAAGACAGTCAGAGCTATGGGCCTCCGCATGGGATTTTGAGGAAGGGACCTTGCTGATTTTCCTCAAAGGTGGGTCGCCATGGGTTTTAAATGTGGAAGAGCATATATGAAAAGGCATTTTTGATCCCTGTCAGAAGACAAAAATTGGAAGAAGACTTGAAATGTACTATTCTGTATAAGGTGTCAGATAGCAGACAGACAGAGAACAATTAAGACTGCACAAGGCTCTCCATCAGCAGCATACAATGGGAATAGGATTTTCTTTTTCCCCGGATGTCAGCCCAGCCACTCAGGCGAGACGAAGAGAATTTCTTCCACTTAAGAAATCCTTTGTTTAGGAAAGAGCTGTTCAGGCCTCTGTTCTCTCCCCAGCCAAATTGTATGTAGTTTTCACGGAGAAGACTTCACTTTCTGAGGGGCATTGGTAACCAAACAGCTTCTGGACAAAGTGCAAAGTGCAGTGAGTCCAGAGTATCCTTGGAGTCTGACAGGAAGGCTAAAGAATGAACGGAAACATTTTCCAATGCAAAAAGGTTGATATTTATTCTTGCAAAATTTGCCTTAGAGATTTTTGTTCTGTGAACCTTGCAAGAGCAGAATTCATGTTTGTTTTCTACAGGGTGGATGCCTGGTCCTGTCCGTGCTTTTGTTGAATCATATTGACTGTATTCTCAACACAAGAAAACTGCATGTAAATCTGCATAAAACCTGACTAGGTCCTTGTGGAAGTGTAGATTCTTCCCATGAAAACTATTTAACTAGACCATGAATAACCAGCACCTATGATAGTTTGGTTAAATCTTTTGTTTTCTACTGGTATGCAATACCACATATTTAACAACAACAACAAAAGGCAGTGGAGATGTTCAACAAAGAAGGAAATGAGACATCTGCGCTATCAGGGTTTGTTTAGCCTTTGCTCACTGAGATTAAAACCACTGGATTCAGCATAAATTTCTTGTCTGACTGTTTTTTTCTCTCGTGCCATTAATACACGTGCACATACATGCAAAAATGCTGGAATGTACATATTGTGCACACATGTGCTTAGGTGTGCATGTACACAGAGATGGAAACTTGGAACACAGGTTTTATCATTCAACTAATTGTAACAATTTAGTAAACTCTGTGGATTTTATTACTAAAAAAAGATACCACATTATCATTTTACACATTTATGTGTAAAACATTTAAAGGCTCATAAAATTATCAAAACAAATGTATGATTTCCCAGCATGTATACATTACTTGAAATTTCTTCTTTGTAAAGGTAAGAGAAATCCTGCTTCTGGTTTGAAATACAGAGGTACTGCAGTCAGCTATCTTTACTTTTGTTTCACTGTGGCTATGTATAGTGTCAGTATTTACATGTAGTGCCCCGTTTGCTCTTAGACGAGACTAGAATTGTCACAACTGGATTTGACACTAGATCCTACACAGTGGAAGGAAAAAAATCCGTCTGTCCCATCGTTTTAAGAAGCCACATAACTAAAATGGCACATTGAGTTCTTTATATCATAGTCTAAATGCAGAAATGCTTGTGCATCCATTCTGTTCGTAGTATCTCCCTTACTGGGTTACTAATGACTGGCAACACATCTTACAGGAATCTGCATCTTAAGATCACTTGGAAATTTCACCTGTTGCATACAGTGGCTATTCTCCTGTTAATGGGTGTTTCTCACCAGGATCTAGTTACATCTGTGCCCCATTGTCTGCCCTCACTTCCAGTTCATTTTCAAGTGTAGTGTTATACACTGGTTCAAATTTATGTGCTTTTAAATGGTTTGGTTCCTTGATACCCAAAGAAAACACCTCTCCTTTCACGTGTGACCAGGAGGCTGAGATCAGCAGAAGGGGATGAAAGCTTCCCAAGCTGTCCGAGCAGAATGTGGGCTGGCTGGACGATAGGTCAGAGAGCAAAGCTTGACTTTTCTTTGAGGAGAAAAGAAGGAATGGGCTGTACTGATTGATAAGGGGGCTATGACTGCTTTGTGGGTGGAAGTAGAAGTTATTTTAGTGTTTTGGGTAGTATCTCTAATTTAGAACTTTGATTTTGAGTGCGTATTCAAGCATCACATGGGTTTATTCATAAATAGATCAAGTGGGTTCCAGGAAAAGTAAGCAATTTTGCAATTAGCTACACAACTTGTGTCTGCAAATGCTTTTTGCAGCACATATTTGATGTTCTTTTGCTGGTACCCTGTGCTTTGTAGTCTGGATGTCTTTACACATCCTGAAACTGTCTCTTTCTAATCCTTTCTTATTTTCATCAATTTATTACAAGTCAAGTTGTAGGTTACAACAGAGAAAACTCTTCCAGTTCTTCATTAGCTTATTTTTTTCAAACCCCAAAATGCCTCTTATTACAAAAACTATGAAGCATACACAGGGCAGGACCAAAAGTCCAGGTTTAAGCAGAATTCATATCGTCATCGTTTTTCCTGGACCATTAGGAATAAATGCTGAATGAAAAAAAAAAAATCTGGAAAAGGAGAATAAAAGCCAGAAAAGAATATCAAATGTTTTGTATTCTCTCAGTTATCAACTGTTACATTTGTTCGGCATATTTACTAAAGTCAGAGCTGCACTACCCAGTGCTTCTCGTTTTAAAACAATCATTTATGGGTGTTAAAGTATGCCTGTGAAAGCAGAAGTGTACTATGTCAATCAAAGCTAATCACTGGTACTGGCAAAGTGCTTTTGTTGGCCTCCATGCTCTAAGCCGCGCTTCCACATCTGTGTTTGAAGAGATTAGAGAGGTGCTTCATACAAGAACTGTATTAGTTAAAGCTGATCGACAGTATTTGGAATAAATCATGAAAAAGTTGAGTGCCAGAAGGAAAGGCATGGCAAGCGAGTTTAAAATGGACTAAGGCTAAATCTGTCTCCTTCCCATCTTTCCCACCTTTCCCTTCCCCAGACGCACATGTATAAACATCTACATGCATGTTCTGAGAGCAGTACTGGTTATCTGCCTTCAGCCGCTTTGCAGCTAACATGCAGCTGCACAGCCAAACATACTTGAGCTTGTTTTTACTAGATACATACTGTTTATTGGCTGAAGCATTGATATTATATTTGATGTGTTTATATCAGCCAGGAGTGGCAAGGGATGGGGAAATGGGTGTTAAAGGAGAAGAAGAGCTCTAGCAAACTGCTGTGTTTGGGAGTTCTGCAGCTCCCCCAGCCTCCATTTCCAGCAGCACTCTCACCTCATGAATGCCATACACTTTCAAATAAATTATGAGTGACAAGTATTTGAACCAATAAAGAGGGCACCATATTTTATATGCAGTAAATTTAATTCCAGATTGTGTTTCACCTCAGCAGTGTGACATGTTTATTGCTGCTGAAAGATGAAAGCACCAGGAGTTAGAGACAAGCGTCAGCAGTTCTAGTGGGCACCAGCAAAATGAAGATTTGACAGACTGGTGGCTGAGCCCGTGAAATGAAATGCCAGATCAAATTTTACCCAAAAGGGGTCAGATGTACTGTCATGCCCCCAGACTCTCAATACCAACTGAATAAATGACTCTGGTTCAACAAGCTGCCGAGGAAGGTGGTGTGCAATCCATAATTCACTGCTAGAGGGCTATGATGCCTTTCAAAATGCACCGATGATTGGTAGTGCCAGAGCTGGCTTTGAGGATATAATGTGATGAAGTAACTTTATTGGTGCTGAGTAAGTCTATTGGTGCTTTTAAAAAGTACTATTAAGCAACTTCCAAAATTTGTTACCTGGTCTGCCTTTGTCACCTTTGTCCCACAGCTGGCCCTGCAACTGCCCGTATTTACAGTGAAAATCAAGCAGAAAGCCATAAACTTGCTCAACAATATATGCATACATTTGAGAGATTTCTTTCTGTTGGGGTGGCCCAAATCTGAGGAAAAATCTTTCGGTAATCAGCTATGAAATGATATTTGGGTAGTATCACTTTGGAGGCTGAAAATAATAAAGAGAAGCATTGTGCTTATTCATTCCAAGCCAATCTTTGCCACCTTCTGCAACGTGTAGCTGCACTTACTCATGTGAGTTGTCCAGCTGGGAATTCTTAGAAACTATTTGTTTGAGGGTTACTTAACGTAAGTAAGCCTGGTAGAATTGGATCCGGTATTTGCATACAACAAGTTGTACTAGGGCAACTTGTGTGCAGATGTAATTGCACAGTGCAGGAAAGACATTTAAAGAATCTTAGCTTTAGTGAGACATGCTCACTACAGGATTTTTGGTCAGCAAAACAACTACTACTGACTTTTAAAAGTTTCAGATCAAATACCACTCATTGCCAATAGCCACAAACACTAAAAGATTTTATTGGTGCCGGTATTGACAACAATGCCTCCAAGATTCAGGTAACAAATTACAGATTGCAGGTCAGCAAAGTAAACTCTCTGCTTCTTAAATCCATCCTGTATTTGCTGGGAAGACAAGGCATATTTCAAGCTGCTGTTGCTAAGAGGGGGTTATAATGTTTTGTCTTCATGTAACAGCGGATGGCTATTCCAGATGTTTACCTCATTCTGGGTTATAAATCCCCTGGTTTCTAAACCGAAGCTAGTCATGGGCAGTTCATACTTATTTGTTCTTGTGTCAGTCTTTTCAAAATAGCTTTAAACCTGTGTAAATAACTTTTCACTCTCCCAGGTATTTTCCAGCCTGATGTGTATATAGCCAGTCACCTGGGATTTGTTTTGCTAAACTTACTGATATCTTAGATTTTCTTCTAATATGACAGACCCTGAGGACCTTGGCCATCATAGTATTTTCCTGTCACTCCTCCAAGTATGCTAGCAACAGTATATACCCCGAAATTTGAGTCAAACAGAGCATGGGCAAGTAGAGCTCTAAACAACATTCCAGGCAAGGAATATATTATATAATGGGGTCCACAGGTTTGAACCTCTGTCAGAAAAATATTGCTCAATCAGCCTAATCTTGCCCTTGCCCTTTTAATGACAAACCCATGCAGTACCTTGTACACAGAGTACAGGTACCACCAGCACTTGGGCAGGGCAATATCTCCGACATCAGAAACATCTTCCTAGTTTCAGACTGTCTGAACTTCCAGATGTTATCTGATGTTTATGGTATTTAAATAAAGTGACTGGCTGCCTTCTCCATGGATTTCCCAGTGTTGTGCTGGGTGCTCATTCTACGTATTCTCCACTGCCATCTCCCATTGCTCCTGTGCACCCATACAAAAGACTCTGGAGAAGATACTGTTAGTATTTTAGTTGGCCTAGACACTTACATGAGTGGCCTGTGGAGCTGTAGGCTACTCATACATGGCTGAGTCTCAGCAGAAGGTTGGCAGACCTAAGGAGGCAAGCACTAAGTGAGGAACTTGGCACTAATGCTTCTAAGTCTGATTACCCTCCAAGTCCATTTCTGAAACCTATGAGCAAAGGGTTTAAATGACACATCGAAAAGAAGGAAGCAGGTGTGCTTCCCCGTCCCTTGCTTCATATTCTGCACTTAGGTCTGACTCTGTCTCAATACACTTGGTGGATGCTCAAGGCTGCCTTCACCATCTGGTTGCCTGGGTTCCTTGTCGTGTTTGTCACTTTTTAACTAGCATGGATGTGCAAATCTCTGCAAGGGTCCTGCAGAATGAGGCACAGTGGTATGTCACATCATCACCAGAAGATGCTGGAGTCCTTGAGCTGATAGAATAGAGCTGAAGACAAGATTAAGGCAGGAACATAATTCTTGTGTAAACAAGGTAACATACTACAAGAAACATCAGGCAATGTGGCCTCCATTTGAGGAGGGCATTTTCCTACTCTTTTTACAGATCAGTTTAGCCCCAACTTCCTTTCACCTTGTCATTCCTTTTAAATGATCCCAGTGGCTGACTCTTAGAGAGTTTTGAATAAACAATGTAGGTTTTATTAGAGTTTGTTAAGCCATGTTTTATTTTAATCCAGCTGTAAATGAAGTTAATAAACTACAATAATTGCTACAATAAAATCCCACGCAGTGCATTGCACAGACAGTACAAACACCACCAGCCCTAGAGCAATGCCAACAATTTGCAGAGATTCCACAAAACACTTCAGTATCTTTCCTCGAAGAAAATTAAATAGATGTTGAATTTATTCAGAAATTTAATAGATGACATTGTGTCAGGCCTTCCTGTTACTCAAACTACAAACTTCGTGACCACAAGTCAGTAATTCCTGAGCTGGATAAATGCGAGGCCTAGGTAACAACTACCTAGAGATGTGTTTTATTGTATGCTTCATACATACATATATATTTGTATTTAGTGGCATCAACTAGTGCATATATACATACATTTTAATTAGTTCCTTTAGCTTTGTCTTAAATTTAAATGACATTTTTCATGCTGTTTTCTATAGGAACTGTCACACAGACAGCAAGCATGTATTTACACTGAGCTAGCATCTCCTCGTCTCCAACTGTTACGATTTGATTGTTTTCAATATGTAGGTATTGCAGAAGCAACACTTCATTGAATATCACCCAAAATCTCTTAAATTAAAAGCCTAAGAAAAAAAGGCAAATATTTATCCAACTCCTTAGGCAACACTGTATTAGAAGGGGTTTTGTTTTGTTTTTGGTTTTTTTTCCATTTGTAATAGGCATAAAAAAAATATTAATAAAGACAAGATCTGTGTTTTGCTTTGGCATCAACAACAAAATCTTTTTTTTCCTATAGAATCAGAACAAGTATTATTACTAGTAACAGAAGCAAAAAATTATTTTTTTATTGAAAGAGCAAAGGGTAATTCATATGGACAGGGGTTTTTATTTATTTTTATTTTTATGTTTATATTTATGTTTATTTTTATTTTTA
>NW_009935796.1:0-3011 GCF_000696875.1 Nestor notabilis | reverse complement strand
CAACCCGAACTATTCTATGATTCTATGATTTACACTCTATGTCAATTAACCACACTGCTACTGTTCCTTTATATTTTTATGGGTTTTTTTAAATATCACTGCAAGTAGAGTTTTTTACTCCCTTATCTGGTCTCCTATACATTCATTTAGAAATTCTTTCATCCTTTCATCCTGATATTTTCACTCTGTTGAATGCATGAGTGGTGGCTTTATCTAGTATATTGACGATTTAGTCTAACATGGTATTAATGAAAGTGATATACATATTGAAAATCTGCACCCTTTAAAAACTTATCACTATGGTCTTTGTAATATCAAGTATCTTCGTAATAAATTAGAGAATAATTTATCTTAAAGCAGCAAAACTTGTAGACCATTACAACAATTTTCAGATATAGTGAGGCTTGACAAATCACTGTTGTGAGTAGTCATCTGAAATGGACTTAGATTCATCTCTCTTGAGAATCAATGTCAGCATCAATGATGAAGGTTTCACTTACATTCATTAAACTGACAGTGATAAAAGGAATTCACAATGATCATACTTGCTCATCTTCTCAGGGGTCGGTCAACTTAAAAATGTATTGCCTTGAGGCACTCAGTGAATAACATCGTTATCTTTAAGAATCAACCTGCAGCCAACAAGTGAAGTTGATATGCATCTATAAGCTTCTTTGAATAACATTACATTGTGCTGCCAAAAAACAAGCTAGTGGCTCAAATCCTATTTTATGACAACATGAACAACATTTACTGGTGGTTAAATATTCTAGAATTGTACTGGAACCTAAAGGAATGTGAATGAAATAATAGAGAAATAGCAGAGATTATGTGATAAAAAGGTTCAATGGAAATACAATTGAGCAATATTTTAAAAGAAATAATTACACCATCCTATTAAAAGCTTAGTATGATGGTGATGAGAGGGATTATAAAAATACTTTAACAGGCTCTTTTTAGCATCATCTAACTTTCTTAATAGAACAACCCCCCTTGTGACAAAGCGCTATAGCACAACAAATGGACTAAAAGTGCAGAGAATAAAAGCATATATATAAGAGTTTTCAGACAATTTCGTTTCATACAAGGTTTTGCTTTCACCTGTGATTCAAAAAGTTTCTTTCTTGATAAAAACCCACCAGTTCCATCTCCACGCACTCCCACTCCTATAAAACCTAAACATTTTTCTTCATCCTCCTACAGGAAGAAAGCAGGCATACAGAAAGTTGATTATGTCAAGCTGTAAAGGATCTAATAACATGAAAAATTGTGTGTTCAACTCTCTGACACTGTTTTTAATGTTATATCAAATTAACTTGAAATATTATTTGGATTCATTATTGTTTATATAGCAGATGTTGAACCAAATTACTAAGCTATATTGTCTTCTCTTCTGTACCCTTTTCTCTGCAGGCATATATAAAAAAAGCAAGAACTCATCTCCGTTCAAGTCTCACCAGAATTCCCAAAAGAACTGATGTGTTTTAAAAAATGTTTAAAGAAACATGAAATTTTCTGCCTCTGAAAAAAGGCAGCATTGATGACACAACAAAATGATATGTGCCATGAACATATACTTGTCTTTCTGTGCAGCTTAATTCCATAAGTAAGGCATGTTGTTCTGTGTAAAATTCTAAGGTGATCACTTTCAGCAAATTTCAGAAGTGAATAGAGCTATAAAAATTTATCTCGGTAAAGCCCGGCTCAAAATCTCTAATTTGGGCTTGAATTTTGCTTAGCTTAGGACCACAAAAGACTTTTCATGTAGATCACCTGGATTATCCAGAATAAATGAAATACAGTACAGATCTAAACATTATTGTGGAAAATTACTGCTTCACAGAACAAAACGGGAAAAAAAATGTATGCACATGAATTATATTTTTCATGTTAGCAACTAAAAGTTCACCACAAACTCCTATCCAGATTGTTAAGTTTCTTTTGCAAATCCCACAAGCCTCTGAGTCCATAGACTTTTAGAACATTTCCATAGTCTAGTAAAACAGATCAAACCATAACCTACTACCCTCATTTGAAAGTTCATAGTACACAAAGAAAAAGAAGGAAAAAGAGTGGGAGGATGAGGACCGAATCACACATAAAAATGAAATGCAAGACAGGGTAACTACCAGCATTTTTCACAATTATCCACTTGCTAAATTTACAGTTCTAAGGTAGTTTGGGGAACATTTAGCACGAGTGAATGTAGGAAATTGTAAGGTTGACATTAGAAAGTCACTCAAAGATACTGTGATTTTCTCCTCCATGCATGAATCATTCAGAAAAATCCAAGAATAAGCATAAAATGCTTGCAAGTTGAGTTACTGTCATTGCTGCACTATTAATATTTCACTGCTAAGAAGTTTCCTTTCTGAACCTCAGATTAGATGACAGTCACCGCAAAATAATAACACACATATATGCTCTAAATAAAAAACAGAAAGCAGCCAGACAGCCTGTGTTCAGCAGTCTCCTGGGATTTCGCCATACAGAGTGATATCATGATTAAAGAGCCCTGTTGGTTATGTTGGTAGTAAAACTTGGCAACAGTAAAAAAATAGAATAAAATTATGCTTTGAAATTATTTTGCCCTTTCTTTTCCATGGAGAACAATGAGAATTATTTCACCAGCTAATCTGAATTATGATTTATCAACTTTGCAAACCAGATTCTTTATTTTGACGTAAATCCTAGTGAATGTCAAAAGTCCTTCAAACCATTAAAAAGGATTTCCAAACTAGGATCTAGATTTCTCTGATCATAAACTAGCCCAATATTTAGAGGATCTTTAGCTTTCCTTGCAATGGTTATGTCTATTGAGTACAAGACAGCACTAAGCAGCGATAACTTGAGCTAGCCTGGATACAAGAAGCAGTATAAACCATAATGCACGTGCTTTTATCCCCAAGAAAAAGATACTGCTGTAGTATACTGCAGTTGGTCTCCAGACCTAAGCTTGCTTATTCAGAACTCTACACACGTATTTGTCGTGGTTCAAACCCAGCCGGCAA
>NW_009935795.1:0-2681 GCF_000696875.1 Nestor notabilis | reverse complement strand
CTGCTGTAGCTGAACCCAGGACAAGGTCCATGCCAAAGAATAAAGCTTTCTGTTTTGTGTCACAAGGGTGATTCAAGGCTAACATATCATACAACTGCCAATGTATACACATCTTTACGTTGCTTGCTGATGGTGCCATTTGGCATGCTTTCACAGAGGGATACAGAATACTTTTGTCATTGCTTGAATATGGTTTTGATTCAAGAGGTCAGTCTTTATTGTATAGTTCAGTGTAAAGTTAGAGGTCTTTTGAAGGGATCGTGTATGTGCTGACGTGTAGACAAAAGACTTAAAAATGCGTAGCTGAAGTGAACTACAACACACTGCCTACTCTGGCATAGGGAGACATTGAGTTTTTATTCTATACAGCAAATTCGATCAATACTATCTCTATTTTTTATTTCATCATATACTGTTCTGGTTTTCTAGGGAAGTAAGTCTTATGTATTCACACTTTCTGTCTATCCTGCCCTAATTATTTTTAATATATTGGCCAATTTCAACCAAACTGTAAACAAATAGAACTCTAAATAATTCCAAGTTTCTAGAACTTAAAATCTTAGTAACATGTGTTGTTTTCCAGGAGGCAGAAAACATGCTATTTATTCATTCTGAGAAATAGAAGTAAGTTAACTGTTAAACCTGTATTTTCTCATATCCTCATATATGTACCTTTTAAACATATATAAAGTTTTCAGTCATTTGTGGCATATACTGCCTCTTACTGAGCTGAACAAGGAAAAGGGTGAGAAGCGTGAAGAGAACTGGAAGTATTGTAAAGTAAGAAGTCACTGAGGAATCAGGTTATTGTGGCAGGTAGATGAAGCAAATCTAGAGAAGGCTAGATTCATTATTTCACTACTCATTAAACATCTTGTTTCTGCTCATGCAAGTAATTTTTTTTTCCTAAAAGAGAAAATTCGATTGATGCTGACAGCATCTGTTATTTGGCAAGGCAAATTCCTTAGGACATTATTAACCCCTTTCTATCCTGCCATAACCCTGTCTGGCTTTTTGAAGAGAATTTATTAAAATATTACATGACTCTGAAAGAATGTAAGGGAACAAAAATGAACAGAGTTAGGGGAGGCTGAAGGATGGCAGGTGGTTGAATTTCTTCTGTATTCTGTAATGGTTTATAATGGAGCTTTTTAATGTTAATATGAACTCTTAAAAGTAGACAGCTGTGATATCTATATAGTAAGTCTTAAAAGTCTTTCAGAGAAAACTGACTAAAGTTAACCTGTTTGCTATTCTGTATAGCGTTCAAGAAACATACAGAACCAAATCCTTCCATTTTCTAAGTGCTGAAGTAATTGGTTTATCCAAGACATTCTGTGTTTTAAGTCCAACATTCACTCCTTTGTCTTCACTACATGAAATTAACACCCTTTTCTACCTCCAAGACCCCACCATACTTATGAAATTATGTACATCTTAGACGCTAACTCATGTCATCTTTTGCTTTTCCCACAAGCCCATTTTTGGTAGCCTTTCTCTCCCTTCTGTTCTTGACTTCATACCTCTGCCTGAGTTAACAGACACGTGTCTTCATACAGAACATTTTCTAGTTTCTTGGGGTTTTTTTCATTGTTTGTTTGTGGGTTTTTTTAAATAGATATAAAAATGAAAAAAGAGAGTATGAACATTGAGTATTAAAATGATAATGGCTGTTTAGGAGTTATTTTTAAAATTGTATGCATATTCTTAGACAAGTTACTCTGAACAAGGTGGGAAAAAATGTGGAAATCAACAACATTGAATGGGATAAGGTATTGGAAAAGAATGACACAAATAGGAAGTAGATTGTGTTCAAAGATAAATGAATGTATGTCCTAATGTTATGCATGTTGCTTAGCAACAGGCAGTAAAAGTGTGGATGAACAAGTAAGTACAAAAAGTAATTAAAGGAAAAAGGCACGTGCATATCATAGTACAGTAGTAACCAGGAATACAAAAAAGATGAGACAAGCAAAAATGGAGAAAAAACAGATTTAAAGAATGTAAAGAGATATATGGAAATGTTTTTATTCTTTGTAGACTGATATTTCCCCCCTAACATTAGCTAGAAAAAAATAGGCAGCAGCTTCCTCTGTAGTAATGCCTTAATACAATATAGCTTACCCTCAGGAAAAATAAATTTAAAATGTGGATTGACTATAGAGAAAAATGTAAAAAACCCCCACAAAATAATAAATTTTAAATATAATAAAAGTTTATTTTGCAACGTAGAATTAACACAGATTTTTAATTATTTCAGTTACTT
Organism: Nestor notabilis; assembly: GCF_000696875.1. Lineage (NCBI taxonomy): Eukaryota > Metazoa > Chordata > Aves > Psittaciformes > Psittacidae > Nestor > Nestor notabilis. The sequence continues at coordinate 415 of NW_009935795.1, read as the reverse complement.
AGAAAATGAGCATTAGAAATAATACTGTTCTCTTTTTGCAAGAATCCAGTTTGCCCACAGGTTCTGCCTCTGAATCACTTCTCAAAAGAGTATGTTCGTGTGGTTGCTATTAAACCTTCATTTTATAATGCTTAGACAAAATTCCTTCTAGTACAGTTCTTCACTTAACTGTCTTCAAATAGGTTTTGGAATTTATGATGGAATTTCTTTAAAAATCTATCAAAATAAATATTAAGCTTTTTTATTTTTTTTTCTGTGCACCATTGTGTTAGTAAGTGACACTAATAATGTCTAGCACACACAGGTCAGTGAATATGTGTAGAATGTTTGGCTTGTAAGAGGAGAGGATCTGTGGTTTACATACCTGTCAAAAGTTACTGCATATTTGTCCTGGGTTCAGCTACAACAGTCATTT
>NW_009935794.1:0-4913 GCF_000696875.1 Nestor notabilis | reverse complement strand
AGCCCCACGGCCGGCCCGGAGCTTCTCGCTGTGCTCCGTCAGGTTTCACCTGTGAAATGCACACGGTTTTGCTAATCACAGAGGTATTTTAACAACATCTGTGGCATAATCTCCCTGCTGATCAACTGCCTGGTAACTGAGTATGTTTAGTAGCAGCTTGACTCCACAGAATACCAGAAAGTCCTGTAGATGCGTAAGTTGGGAGCATGAGAGCAGGGGGCTGATGTCTCAAGCTGTGGTACGCAGAATGTTAAAAAAGGCTTCGTCCCCTTCCACAGCAGTGGCATGGCCAGTGAGTAACAAGAATGACAACTGTGTGCTGAATGCAACCTACGCGTTGTAACACAGCAGGGGAAACAAGGAAAATGACTGCAGCGTTTTGGGAAGACTCCCATACCTCCAACCACTGCAATACGAGATTGAAGTACAAACTAAGTAGAAAATAGACCTGCAAGGCTTCTAATGTCATTACAGGGATATAGAATCATAGACTCATAGAATAGTTCGGGTTGGAAAGGACCTTAAGATCATCTAGTTCCAACCCCCCTGCCATGAGCAGGGACACCACACACTAAACTATGATCAACTCTGGATAAATAATGCAGTATAGCAGTACTGGAGCTTACTCAGAACAGATGTCTCATCAATAACAAACTTGTTCCCTGTAACATGAAATGATGCTGAAAGAGGTATGAACTGCAAGGCCCAGCAAGTGACAGTGTAGTGAAACTTCTGACATGAGCAAACAGAAAGTTTATCACAAGCCTGTGGCGCTCAGCCTGAAGTACGAGGAGCTGAAGAAAGGCTAGGAGAGATTATGAAGGCTTGAGGTTATTTACTCTCAATGCTGTTAAGCAAGATGGCAATTAGGAAATTAACTGCGAAACAACTTTCTGCCTGGCAGAGGAAAAAGAATGATAAAAGATGAGGAAATCGCAATCAAGAAGATTCTGCCAAAAAGTCAAGATAGTGCCAAAAGGGATGGAATTAAAGACACTTACGAAACAAGCTTAAAGGAGCAGGACTGTCAGATTCCTTCATGACCTGTTGAATAAAATTCTTTCAAATGGTTTTCTTCAGATGTTTCAGAGCGCTAATGAAGTTATACTTGCTTGGAGAATAAAGATGCAGCAATTTCTGTGTCAAAGAATTATCTTGGTAGTATAGAAGGATTGACAAGAAAGTCTTTGTGGGCCTTTTGCACTTCAGAGAGCGAATTGCCTGAAAAGGGGTCTGTGTACAATTCTGTGGTGATATGCTAGGAGAATTCTGCTGATGGTTTAACCTGGCAGGCAGGTAAATGCCACCACACAGCCACTCCTTCATTCCACCCCATGCACAGTGGGATGGGGAGAGAATCAGGAAAATGGTAAAGCTCACAAACCGCACAGCTATGATAACATCATTACCATGTGATAATGATCATCTTTGAGCATTCAAAGGTTTTTGTTGTTTTTCCACGATGGGAAGTACTCCTCAGGTGTGTTTGAAAGATGGGATAAAGAATAGCTAGCCAGAGTCTAACTGACAGTAAGTGAGACTGGGAAGGGGTTAGCAGCTTCCAGTGCTTAAAAGACTCCTGATGGGTAGGGCCAGAAGTTACACTCTGGTAACTGGAGAATTTGGTGGTTCCAACAAATGTGTGGAAGTCAGCATGTTACAAGGCATGAAACAAACTTCATGATATATTCCTGAGTAAGGCAAAAGGCATATGTTACCTGAGATAAATTGCCATAGATCTGTTTGCAAGAATATGTACATGGGTGAGGATATGTCCTATGTCATGTGCTAGACCAGTTTTGTAAACTCAATCAGTTTAATCCCTGAGGCAACCATTTCAGCAGTAGAACAAGTGAATCTTTTGTACAGTTTGTGTTTAAATTTGGATTTGTGAACAGCTCTGGTGTTAGTATACAAAATTATCCATGGTTAAGTAATATGAGTACGAGTAAGTTCAGGGAAGTAAATACTGTGTTCTGCTGTGTCATTAATGGTGCATACATTTAACCAGCTACAGCCTTTAATGAACACAAGGTTTTATTTAGAGAATTTTCTGTTTCTAAGCAAAATTGCTATCTCCTCTCTAATTATAATAATGAATACACTAGATAGGTAAAATATGCAAATGGTATTTTTGGAAATACAATTAGTCTGGAAGTTTTGTTTCCTTTTACAGGAAACAAATTCTCTAGTATTCTCACTAGAGAATACAATTCTCTAGTGTGACCTTTGAAGGAGCTATTACCACTATCTGCTTGTATAAAAACGAGGCATTTCTGAAAAATATAAGTGAAAAATGTATGAAATTATTTTGAATTGCTTTATGAAAAGACACTGTCAGTTTGTTGCATAATGTTGCATCTTTATTTTATGTATTTGACTAGGATCAACTGTATGTTCTAAACCTAAAATACAAGTTCACACAAATCTACCTTTGTTCTTACCACCTTTTTTGTCGTCTCTATTTTTTATGCAAGTTATTTTGCTTAGATATATTTCCATTATGTTTCTTGGGAGTTCTAACATAAAACTAGGCCTAGTTGTCTAAAAAAGAATTCATAGAAAATATTCAATATATGGGTTATTCTAATCCAAACACACAGTTTATGGCAGGCAGTCAAACGGCTTTGAATCTTTCCTAGATATAGCTGTAACTTGAGCTGCTTTGGTAATAAGCACAAGATACTTAACGTTTGCAAGATAAAAAATTAAGAGGCATGCCAGTGCTTATCGACACAAATGAACATCTGCCCTTTCAATTGTAGGTTATTTCTGTATTATGTTAAGGAAAAATAGCAATGGCAAAACATTCTGCACAGAGACATGAATTATTCAAAAGCATTCTGCATCTGATCTGAAACATAAAATGCTGCAGTGGAAGAACAGATTCAAAACCAACAGAGCAGAGCAGAAGTGGTTGTGGATATCCTGTTATTGGACCGGTGACTTGTTTTTAATCAATTTTCTATGGAACAATCTTTACAACATGTTTAAAACCATGCCAAAATTACAAGCCATGGCCACTGAAGCATGGTGAAGCCAGCCTTTTACACTGTCGTTCCACTGATAAATTTCCAGTAGTGTTCTTCCAATAGCAATTGCAGAGAACATGTATTTGCTCCTTATTTGATAGATAACTCTTTGTATTTTTGCACAGTATGTTTTACTTGGTTCTGACAGCAATGTGATTCCAAATGGTTGTTCTGTAAAAATTAGATTGTCCATGAAAAAAACCAAAATATTTAGTGAACTTCACCCTCAGTATTGTAAACAACCCTATGGATCAACCAAAGCACCGTGCTGGGGCAGTCTATACCAATCTGTGAACGCACTGCGGTGGCTGGAGCTCAGTACCCAGCCTGAGCAAAATGAAAGCATGCTTCAAGCCTGTGGCAAAATTCCTGCAAACTGGTAATTCTTATCTTGTTTGTTTGAAATGCCTTATTCTATAAATAATCCAGTCTGAGCTTACTGATAATGATACTTTATATCCTATATAACTATCCAGATGCACATTCATTTTGGGGGAAGTAATTCTTCAATTTTCATTTAGGAAAGGCTTCCTATTACCTCAGAGTTTTTCCTACATAAAGATTTCAGGGCATGCATTTTTATTTAAATAAGTACTTTTAAAAATAGTAGAACTTTTCCCTCCCCACTACTGCCAGATCTTTCTCTGTGCTTGTTATTTTACTGAAGTCCAGCGCTCAGAAACAAATTATTATATAGGCTGCATCTAATCCTGTGTTCCCAAAAAAATCTGGAAAATGTGTCTCAGTCATACTTCTGATTGCACAAACACTTTGCCGAAAGTAGCTCCTTAAATATAAGTTAATTTCAACTGCATGTATTTTGTAGGTCTGATTCATAATTTCTTAAATCCTTAAGTCTAGCACCATTGTGTTGTTCTAATTTCTTTTAGATATAATGCCATGCTGCAAACAGCTTTTTCATATAAATGTAAGATTGTACAGGTTGTTCCTGCCAGTATCCAGTGTGTACTTCATGCTGCCTTCTCAGAGTCAGTGCACATCAGATAGAGGACCAAGGCTTCTCAGGAGATGTTGGAAAGAGAGTAACATAATTCTGAAGATGTCAAAATTGCAGTTGAATTCATTGTGGATTTCATGTTTCTCAGTCCTTCTGTTATGAAACACTGATTGTTCTCAGTCACTCCTGAGCCTGCCTGTTGTAAAAGTCAGGTTGCATCTCTTAGGCATAGTGACAAATCCACGGGGAAGATTTGTGTACTTGCATGGATGCTTGAAAAGGGCGTGTGCAGAGCAAACTGGTCAGGGGTGGCACATATGAAGGCACAACGATTTGAAGAATAACATAAAGAACAATTAACAATAGTTTTCAAAACAAGGACAAAACCTCAGGGGTTGAAACAGCTGAAATTCTTCAGTTACGATAGGTTGCAGCGTTCTGTACTCCAACCTACTTTTTTTGCTGTGACTCCGGCATCCCTCCCTCCTTTAATCTATTCAAAATCCAGCTGTCATAAATATCCTGTTGCTTTTGCTGCTTCACATGTTTCATTGAATCACACTTTTGTTGTGTTGCTCCAGTCAGAAGTGAAGAAGAGAGTGGGAGAGAAACATCAAAACAAGGGTATCAAGTAGTGAAAGATGGGAGCATTCAGGAATAGCTCTTACAGACAATTAAAAGGGAAAACAAAAGCTTTCAGTCATTGAACTGGGCAATGTAATTACTTGTAGGGTCTTAGAATCACAGGTGGTTTTTTTCTTTCCTGTTTTTTCTATCATCTGTCACAGCTATTTGTAGCATTTTGTTTGTGATTACATTCTCAGAAGAGCAATGTGTGCTTGTGTGTTTGGGTGGGCACTCTGTCCTGGAGCCCTGTCCTGAACAGGCCTTTCAACTTGTGCTGTGAGACAAACTAGGTAAGC
>NW_009935793.1:0-3759 GCF_000696875.1 Nestor notabilis | reverse complement strand
AACTATTCTATGATTCTATGAATATAATTTTATGATGGCCTTTCTATATGTTACATTTTGGATCACCAATTTATTATAGATGTCTTAGAAGAAATGGATTTTAAGGCAGGAACTGAAAGAGGAGATGGTTGTAGCATGTCCATGTCATGCAGAGGCAAACACAGATGAGAACACAAATATGCCTTCTGTTCATTTACCTAATTTATATTGTAACACAACATTTAACTTGTGAAAGAATATTTTATCATCTTTAATCATCATTTAGCTGCAGTGATGTTTACAGTACCTACACTATTGCTTTGTCCTGGACTCCTCTCGGTTTGATAGACACTGCTTTTAATCTTGCTAGAAGCAGAACTGAATTAACGCTTCAGGTCTTCAAGAAATCACTGGACTAGTTACTCTAATATAGTGCTTTTCCTTTTCTTTTTTTTTCTTCTCGTTGTTGAACATCCTACTATTTTTTCACCACAGGTACAAAAGTATTATTCCTGGTAATAGGCTTGCTTATGTGGACCACTTAGATATGGTTGACAGATTAGGTATTAAAACCGTGCTTCCTAAAGAGATTACACTGATAACAGCATAATGAATGTCTGCTTGGGCAGCATTAAAGTATTCAAACATCTTATAATGTGCTTCTCACCAAATACTGCCAATACCTTGTCATCATGTCAGGATTTTATAGTTTAAAGATGTTTAGGCATTTTTTCTAAAATCAAATAAAGGTATATTTATATAGCTTAGAGAGATAGGTAATCACTGTGAACCAAGTGTTTCCTATTGCCAAAATAAAGGCTTTTCATAGTTTCCATGTATTGTTGCCAAGAATCTAATGACTGTTAGATTATTTTATAAAATGGTTTGATGTGCCCATAAATACCATGGGGTTTCTGACTTCATCTTAGGCATTACTGCCAGACACAATAAAATGGTTTCAGATATACCTCCAGTTTCAGTTGTGCATTTTATTAAGGATTTGTTAAATTTTTGTGAAGTTTTCAACATACTTTCAGTGCTAAACAGAACTTCCCATAAGGATATCTCAGAAACTAGGATAACTTCATTTTTCATTGATTTTTAGAATAGTTTACAGCATAGCTCTCATGCAACAATGCCAGAAAAATCCTCACAGCAGGAGCTGAGAGAAAGAGCTCCATTAGTCCCCCTAAGGTGGAGAGTCCAGTGTTACACTAAGAAGCAATGCTCTTTAGTGAGCAGCTTCAGGTTTTTAGTCTGGAGCTCCTGGTCTTTTCCATGGCCACAGAAATTTTGCAGATGATTGGAAACAATCATAGTTGCAAGAAACAGTTGCCACAACCACTAGGAGGTTTATGATGCAATTTAGGGGTCAAGACCCTGGCAGCCTGGAGCTGACTGTCACAGGCAGGACTTCTCACAGAATGGTACTCCTCTGCCTGCAAGCTCAGTATGTCCCCATGCTGTGACAGCAGCTGGGGTCTCCATGATCTCTCTGGAGTGAGCAGATAGTCCTCTCCTTCAATGAGGTGCAATTGCCACTTTCTGTCATTAGCTCACAGTTCCTATTTGTGCCATAACCACCTCACAAACTAGGGTCAAATGAGGGTAGTTGGTGTTTGCTCCAGTCTTTCTGAGAAACAGAAATTTGGTGGAGATTTTAAAAATCTCCAAATTTAAAGTAATTAAATTTAAAGAAATGCAAGTGACAAGTGTCACAAGCTCTGAGATGCAGCAACATGGAAAACTCCATATGTTCACCTTTCCCTCCTACCACATCATTTCTGTTCGTTCGTCTTCCCTGCAGCTGCTAATGGCTGAGCAACAAATTAAAACTGAAAGTCTCTGGTGACTCCCTTTACAGGAAGGCCTGGAAACAGAACTGCTGTTCTCCCTTGACACTTGGTGAGGCAGTTTGATTCAGTCACAGCTGGAGCTGGCAGCTGCTCTGGCTTCCTTAAAAGCTTCCTCGGTCTCTTTTGAAATGGCACAGCCAATTCTTTGGAATTTCAGTTTGGAACCTCAGTAATCCCTGTAATTAATTCATTGCACAGTAATGTCTTTTGTCATGTATTTGTTAATATGGTATTGACTGCTATTTAACAATGTCCTCACAAAGAGATCACATAGCTGTAGATTTCTGTAAATTTAACACTGGAAATCTTTTGGCTCTTCCCCTGGTATTCAATAGAAATGACTTTTCACCTGATTTATTCAGTGTCAAAACTTAGTCCTTTTTGGCCTTCCATTCTCCTCTTGAGTACCTCAACACTCTGACAGTCAGCTGAAATGAGAGTACTTCTCACTGGTAGGTTAATTATTTTCCATGTTTCCATGCTGGTTAATTATTTTCCATGTTTAGCCTGAAGCAACTTAACTGTTTGTATTGACACAGAAAGAAATGATAAAATTGAGGGTGTTTGTTTCATAAGTATTTGTACACAGAAAAGTAATCGTAATGAATAGCTATTGAATGACCAACTTACTTAGAAGTTAGCTACAGCTGCACAGTATCCTTTATTTCTATGGAAAAAAGATACATTTTATAACTGTGATGCAGTTATACATAATTTCCATTGAATCATCAGTACAAAACATGTGCTATTCAAACTTTTGAGTGGATGACTTAGGACAAGAAAAGACATTTATATTCTTAAAATTAATCAGAAAATACCTTTCTACATTCAAAAACATGAAAATGAAAGGTGAAGTTTTCATTATTTGTAAAACAAAACAAAACAAACCCAAAACATCAACCTGAAAGCTTTTATTTTCCTCTAATTTTTGGTAGTTTTTTTTGGGGGGGGAAGACATTTTCTTTTCTTCCAGTGTGACTAGAAACAGAAAGAAAAAGAAGATTTGAACTTAAAACCATGCGGTTGCAGTATCTTTTCATTTATAGAAATAAAAAAAAAAAAAAGGTGAGGTTGTTGCTGCCTGTTGTGCTAGTTATTAAAACCACATTCACTGGAAAGAAAAACCCAACCCCCCTGAAAAACCCGCAACAAACCCAAACAAAACAATTTGGCTATGTCAGTTTTCATGAGTGTTTTAAAATTATCAGACCATCAGTATTCAGATTACTTTTTTTAACAGCTCAAATGTCAAAATCCTTGAGTGTAGAGTAAGTCAGCTGATTAGCCGGACAGTTGTTTGAAACGTGCAGTAATGGAATAAAGGATACTCTTAATGTAGACTCAGGAGCTTGGTTCTCACAGTTTCTGCTGCCCTTTTTTTTTTTTTTGTAATCAAGTGAAATATTTGTGCAGAAGTCCTCAGGACTGCACCTATGGAACCTCATGAGATGACAACAGACATGTGCAGGCAGCTCTGCATTAACTTCAGTATGCTGTGAGCTGCAGCAGCACTACAGACCAGCAATTATTTATAAAGGAAATATGTAGCGGCAGCTTGACTGTGCAACTCAGCTCAAATAGAAAACAGAACAACAACATTTTGACAGGGATCAAAATCACTTCCAAAGGAAATTTTCATTTCAGAAAATATGGATGTTGTCAGAAACTATGCCAGTGCCACTCTTTTCCGAGTTCATTGACAGTAAAAATATATCTGCCGTAGATGCCTCAAGCCCCAAGAGATCAAAGTCATCATCACTTTATAACTGAAAGACAAAGTCTAATATTAGCATATATAACTATACCTATTATGATAACTTAAGAAGTAATGGAAAATTAATTACTTCCAGCCATTTTAAGCTTAAGCATACTTTGTGAGTCTTGGTTGCTTAGAGCTGTGGATGCCCCATCCCCGGCAGTGTTC
>NW_009935792.1:0-11101 GCF_000696875.1 Nestor notabilis | reverse complement strand
GACCTTAAAAATCACCTAGTTTCAACCCCCTAGCCTTGGGCAAGAACACCTCACACTAGCACTGAGCTCTCCAGGGAATAGTGGGCTACTTGTGAGCTGTCCTTGCCTTGGGCTTTAGTAGGGGTAACAAACATGGTACTGTAACTTTTGTTTTCCCAAAACTCTCAGAGTCAGTGAAAGTTTGAGTGCTCCCAGATTCACATTCTGGTTAAACAAACCCCAACAAAACCCAAAGGAAAATAAACACCATTGTCTCATCACTACAGCTCACCTTGGTGCTAGAGAAGTGCAGCCGTAGTGAAGGTGCTATGGAAAGGTACAAAAGTCACCAAGTCAAAGTACCTATCTGGTGCAGGGTCATGCTTGCAGCTGCTGTCGGTAGTAAGGTCACCACTGCCAATTTACCAGCTCTGCTCTGTGGAGGGGCTTTCTGTCAGGATGGCTTGGCCCTTTCTGCTGGAGACAGCAAGCACTGGTTCAGGAAAGAGAAGACTCAGAGCTGAGGATGGGGGAATACATGCTCTATCTCCCTTCTTGTCCACTGTGGATTTGCCCCTGTTTTCCTAATCCTGTATTTGCTCTTTCTGGGGAGAACAGTAGTCTTCTCTTACTCTCTTCCTCTGACATATGGAACAGGTTCAGGCCATCAACTTGAAAGACTCTGTGGGGATAGGATAGTACCCAAATACTGGTCTTGGATGGTGAGGGGCTGTGACACCATCATATTTCAGCTACCAGAATATCTTATTGTGGCCCTTGAAAACAGTGGGGAGTTTCAGACTTGCTTTGCTCTGCAAAAGTTCTGTTGGTGGGTGAGTTGTTACATTGGGCTTCCTCTTTTGTTATGACACCTGAATGTCTGTTTTTGTGAAACCGTAATGAACACTCCACAGTGCTCTAATTGTAGCAGCTTATCCAGGACAGTAAAAATGAAAGCTGACAGCAGAAAGCTGCAGAAGTGTATCATGACATACTGAGTGACAGGATGATAAATGGCAGATGAAATTCAGAGTTGAAAAATCTAATCTGGTGTGCTCAGAAAAAGAAAATCCTAATCATACATACACAGCAATTGGTTCTCTGCTGGTCTTTCAGGAGGAGGTTTAGGTTTTCAGTAGACGTGGATAACTCCATAAGAATGTCATGTCAAATGAGCAGATTCAACATTGGGCATGATTGCAAAAGATATAGAGAATAAAAGAGAAAACATTGTGCTATCATGTTGCCTGTATCTTGGATATTGTGTGTAGTTCTGATCTCATCTTCCCCATTGTGGAAGTTATACAGTGAACCTGTATAACCTGTATTGAAATAGTACAGGGAAGTGCACCAGGGATGATCTGAGGAACAAGGAATGGTGACTGTGCAGGGAACTCCTATATATGTATCCTATATATATATCCTTATGAAGACAGGCTGAGAAAGTTGGAGCTGTTCAGCCTGGAGAAGAGAAGCTGCGTGGAGACCTCATAGCAGCCTTTCAGTATCTGAAGGGGGCCTACAAGGATGCTGGGGAGGGACTCTTCATTAGGGACTGTAGTGGTAGGACAAGGGGTAATGGCTTCAAACTTAAACAGGGGAAGTTTAGATTAGATCTAAGGAAGAAGTTCTTCACAGTGAGGGTGGTGAGGCACTGGAGTGGGTTGCCCAAGGAAGTTGTGAATGCTCCAACCCTGGCAGTGTTCAAGGCCAGGTTGGACAGAGTCTTGGGTGACATGGTTTAGTGTGTGGTGTCCCTGCCCATGGCAGCAGGGTTGAAACTAGGTGATCTTAAGGTCCTTTCCAACCCAAACCATTCTATGATTCTACAATTCTTTGCTGTTACCTATCAGGGTGGCAAGATGACTGACGTGGAAATCTTACAGAGGTCTGAAGGCATAAGTAGTACCACAGATGGATAAGGAAGAAGTGAGTAGGGAAGAGTCAGCTCGAACATGAGACTTAGGGATGTGTCAATTCATCTGATGGGACTCAGAGCAAACAAAGCAGATACCATTTTGCACAATACACATTTAAATTTTGGAAGCTATGAATGTCAAAACTGCAAAAGCTCAGAAAGCCATTAGACGTATTCAGGCAGGAAAATATAATTGAGAGATTAAAAATGAATATGTTTTCATACCCCAAGGCTTCTGAGTAAAAGATCCTAGAAATTAGAAGAGCATGTTGGAGAAATACCTTTTCTTCTTATATTCCTCTCTTTGTCTGAAGCACCCACTGTTGGCTGCATTTGGAGACAGGGCCCTGAACTTGCTTGTCTTTTAGTCTGGTACCATTTGGTGTTTCTTGAAGCAAGCCAGGAATTTTCAGGCATGACTATACTTATAGGTCATGCCACTCAGTGAGCACAGAGCCTGGGAAAACTGGTCTAAGAGGGACACTTAAATATTGCTCTTCCAAGTATGTGTTAATCTAATTCTTCAATCACATGGTCTGAACTTATAATTTGTCTGTCTTCTTGTATAATAATGATGATGAAAAAAATATTACAAAGTTGTTAACGTTAATAGCCATACCAAGGGATATGCAGGATTTTATCTTTTGAATTCCTTCAGACCTGAACTTGGAAACAATCATCCTTGCTGCTAGGACCTTCAGCACACCCGGAGGCATGACAGTGTGTAGCCACCTGTACTTTTTTTTCCTTCACTGTATAAGATAATAAGGCTGAATTTATCCTTCCTTTGAGGGAGAGAGCAATCAGTTCTGCTGGAATAAAAAAATCTAGTTTATTTAATTTCCTTTTAGCATATATTGTGGCAGCACAGGAAGTATTCTAGAGAGACTACTTAACAGGCAATAAAAAATGTGTAGTGATGAGTGTTTTAGAAGCATGAGCAGTAAAAGGAGGTACCAGCAATTGAGTTGCTTTAGTACAAACCCAGAAAGTGTCTCAAATAATTTTTTCTGTGTTTTCAGTGAAAGCTAAAGTAAGGAAATATTATAAGAAGTGTTGGTTATGTACTTGTGATAAAGTGAAGCCCATTTAGTGTTAGCCATTAGAATTGTTATTTTTTTAATTATTCCCTGTGTGGTGGTTTGGGTTCTTTATTTATTTATTTAATCTGCTGCATTGATCTATATTTAGAAAGATGATATCTTTATATAATTTCTTTTTTGGATGTTCAAAGGAAAATGAATACATGGATACTGACATCAGCCTTACTCAGTTTCTGATGTACATACTGCATATGTATTGCTATATAGAGAAAGAGCTGATTAAATTTCACACAGAAAATTGGAAGAGGTTTGTTACAGAGAGGGGCTGATTTGTGTGTTTTGTTCCAAAGGCAGATAGAAAGCTATGAATAAGCTGAAAGATGCGTGGAGCAGGGGCCCTTGTGTCATATGCTACCTGCAGGGTGCCTCATGTACTGGAGCCGGGGTGTTTGTGTGATGTGAATAGCAAGTAGAAAGCAGCAGTGTGAAGAGGTCTTGAAGTGATGCTACTTAGTACGTCAGATTTCTTCTCGTGGACTAAGTTGTATGGGTTTTTGAGAGAAGAGTGTTCTTGCCTACAAATCCCACAATAAAGGCCACTTGTCTTGAAAATGTTTAATAGTCTTTCAGTACGTGAGGTGCTCTGTCCACAAGGCAGTCTTTCTGTGGGTACATATTCTTCAAAATCCTGCTGTGGGATTGTTGTGTATTCTTTCTGCTCTTTCTGTGAAAGCAGGTCGCTCTTGTTTTCTCTGTGTTCTTTCAAGGAGTATTAAGAGTTTGAAACCCAACTGTTCTCTGATCGTTAAACTTCTATTATGCTGAAGCTAAAATAAAGTGGCAAATTAAGATGTCTAGAGTGTGTAAGACTATTTAATCATTCCTGTGATTGTTTATGCCACTAGTGTGGAGCTGCAGAATTTAGCATGTGATTTTGAGAGAACCATCTGGTTTTAACTGAAGTATCTGTGTATAGACGTAATCCTTTGATCACAGTCCTTCATATCCCTTTTTCTTTCCCTGCATAGCCCTTGACTGCAGGTAGGCTAGCAGAAAGATTATTAATTGCATTCTTTGAGACCGTTTCCCTTGCAGCTGAAAGAAGTAGGATTGATCTGCAACCTCTTAATCTGAAAAAATTCCCTGTCTGACTATATTATATAGCAAGTCAGTGATTTTAACAGCATGAGAGTCCTTCACTCCTTGTCCACTCACACTCAGTGTGTGTCTGCCTTATTACCTGGCAATATAAATTAGATACAGATCAGGTGTGAGCACATAGTAGTATTTCTATTGAATCAGTTGGAGCACATGTCATAGCATTTACCTTGGCTTTACAAAGAAAATGATATCTGATATGGCATGAATCCAGTAGAAAATTCACTGTAGAAAATTACCACTTTGAAACCTGTGGAAAAAGAATCTGTATTGATGTATTGTGCCAATTCATGGCTTTCCGTTGTGCATTTGTGGTGGTTTTGACCCAGTGTTAGGACTTTATGGATACCTGGACTGACATTTAGTTTGGCTGAGCAGCTGGAGGACCTCTGGGTTTTTCTGACTATTCAACAGCATTTCATGGGGTGCTGTGAGACTAAAGAAAGTGCTAAGCACCAATACTATGATGTTTTCTGGGGTTTTTTGAAGAACAGGTAAATGCAAGTTGCTGTTTGTCAGCAAGTTCTTGGAACAGGCTCTTTGTCTTCTCAGCTGTGCAGTGGAACTTGGCTTATTTTTATTCTATGCAAGACTATGACAGAAAATGCCACAGGCATAGTTTAGTACTTTCTCACTATCTGTGTCTCACACCATTTTTCTATGTGGGCACAGATGTTTTCAGTTGCTGTGGACTGTGTGAGCCAGAATAAACTTTTCCGTAACAGTAAAGAACATTGCTGCAAAACTATAGATTATAGATTTGTCCTGATGTGTCATGAGCATATGAAGAAAAAAGATATAAAGTCCTTGTATTGGAATACTTTAGTATGTGGCATTGGAACAGTAAATGATTTTTCCTTTAACAAGCCACTGCTTTGCTAGACACTGAGACTACTGTAGGTCTGTAAGATGATGTTTTCACACCAACTTCTGCATCCTTATTAGAAAGAAAGAGGTTTACACGAAGTAGTAGCTTCTGTTAGACTGCTTTCAGCTTTTTCCTTTTGAAAAGAATCTGTAAGTTTCACATTACTTGAACATGTTACAGTTAGTTTTAACTAGATGTTGGCCATGTTGCCTCAGGTGTTACATCCCTTGATGTGCCACAGGACTTATACATCTAGTATCTTGTGTGTAGCAAGAAAACTGCTCCAATCTTGCATTTGTTGTGCTAACGTGTTATGTCTAGTCTTTGTAAAAAGCCATCACAGAAAAGACATAACTGCTGAATGGTGGTGGGGGGAAAATACTGTGATCTGCAAATCCATGTGATCTGCAAAACGTTGCACTCTGTGCTTACAACTGATTGAGCTGTCTTCTTCCAAGGAAAGATAGACATGGCCACAACTGATGGCATGCAGTGATGCACAGAAGGTAGACAAGTTCCTTGTTCCTCTGGGCATAAACTGCTTGAGGCTTGAGGTGCCTCACTAGGGCTGGATGCACGGACATACAAGCTAAGCTGGGACCTCCTCTCTGGGCAGGCCGCCTTTTGAAGTCCTGGGGAACTGTGCACTCATACAAGTGTTGAGATTTATAAGTGTTCATCAGCAATAGCACCATGTATCAGAATTACCACTTATCATTTTGATTTCACAGATAAATGTTGTCATCTTTAAGCTTCTCTTTAAGGAGAACCAGGGTAACTCTACTGAGCACTGGACACATTCTCCAGGCATTACTGTGTCCAGAAAAGAGAAATGCTATTGCTGCTGCACAGAGCCAGGCATGCATCATTATGTCTGAGACACATCTGGGAGTCTGAGGAGCGTGGGCATACTTCACGGTGGCAGCAGCAGCAAGGCATTGAAGCTTGCTGTGGAAGTGCCAGCTTTTGGGGTGCACTTTACCTGCCAGTAGTTAGCTGGTACTTTTTTGGCCAGAGCGTGGAGAGGTAGTCTGTGATTTCACCTAACAGTATGTTGATGGGAAAAGAGAAGAAATGGGTCCACTGGGAAAGACACCTGCCAGCTTGTTGGTTGGTAAAGGAGGTGACTTTACTGTCCATCATGAGCCCAGGTCACCCAATGCTGCAGAAACCAAAACCTTTGTAACTGAAGGAATTTGTGTGTAGGTATGTCCTTGCAGCTTGGAGCAGATTTTTTTCCTTGGATGTATGAGGTTAAGCAGGGCTGCTTGTTCCGGTCCCTGCAGTGACCTCTGCTTTGTGCAGCCATGTCCTGGGCTGCATCAAAAGGAGCATGACCAGCAGGTTGAAAGAAGTGATCCTGCCCCTCTACTCTGCTCTTGTCAGACCCCACGTGCAGTACTGTGTGCAGTTCTGGTGTCCTCAACATAAGAAGCACATGGAGCTGTTCGAGCAAGTCCAGAAAAGGGCCACAGAGATGATCAGAGGGCTGGAGCACCTCTCATGTGGAGACAGGATGAGAAAGTTGGGCTTGTTCAGCCTGGAGAAGGCTCCAGGGAGACCTTAGAGCAGCTTCCAGTACCTAAAGGGGGCCTCGTGAAACCTGGAGATGGACTTTTTACAAGGGCATATAGTGACAGGACAAGGGGGGATGGCTTTAAACTGAAAGAGGGTAGATTTAGATTAGATATTGGGAAGAAATTCTTCCCTGTGAGGGTGGTGAGGCACTGGCACAGGTTGCCCAGAGAAGCTGTGGCTGCCCCATCCCTGGCAGTGTTCAAGGCCAGGTTGGACAGGGCTTGGAGCAACCTGGTCTAGTTGAGTATGTCCCTGCACATTGCAGGGGGATTGGACTAGACGACCTTTAAAGGTCCCTTCCAACCCAACCCATCTTGTGATTCTATATTGTCTGCTATATTTAGTTCATACTGTAATCTGAAATGGTCAGAGAAAAAGCATTTAAATATATACACATACACACTTTATATAGAATTTTAAAATCTGGAGGTTTTTGAGATCTGTTGTCTCTTCTTAGGTCCCCAAATACTTGTCACAACAGTGGAATAAAGCTTCAGGAAGAGGTGAAGTGGGAAAACTAAGAATTGCCAAGTAAGCCTTTACTGTACCTTTACTGGTTGCATTTTGTAGAAGTTACCTGTGGTAAAATAGATTATGTTGCATCTCTTATAATACATAATTCTGTTTCTTGCAAATACTGTGCATATTTCTCTGATACCTGAATGGTACCTGCTTGTGTAGTGATTATAAATATAAATTACATGAAATTGTAGTGGGGAGTGACTGTATCCTGTTACATGATGTTCGATTTCTTAAACTCAAGAAATATGCACAACTAGCTGGAGAATGTTCTTTAACTTACATGTGCTATTTTGCTGCTTCTGTTCTCATCTGCTGACTTTTCCCATTTTTTCTTGGGCATCAGCATAATAAAAATAAAAAAATACCAAGCAGCTCAGGAGTGAAGATGAGTAACAAAACTAGAATTTGAATTTGCTTTTTTATAAGGGAAACTAAACTTGTGGAATTAGATTATGGAAACTAAAACATTAAATATTTTCTTTTGCAGAAATCAAGGAAGAACAGAAGTAAGTAATTACTAAATACAAAGGCTGTGAATGTGTTACATTTTGAATTCTGAAAAATTGTTTAGAACGTGCTGGTTTCTATTCATGTTTATTCATGCTGGTTTTCTATTTCATGATTAGAACATGGTGGTCATGTGTTTTTTGCTACACCTGTAATGAAGCATTGTACCAGTGAATCAGGAGGCGCAAATTCTACCCATATGAGCTCTTGTCCCTGGATTTTCTGTGGTCTCTTTGTTCTCTAAGTTTGTTTACCCCTCTGTAACACCAGTCATAGTAGCAACCTTCTGTCTAACCATTTTGAGATGTGTTAGTGCAGAAGGCTGTCAGAACTAAGAAGGATGACAGTAAAGCAAAAGAAGTTGAGATGGAAGGTTTGCAATTTCAGAAGGTGTTCTGTTATATATTTGGAATTTTGTCCTACTAAATACGAAGCAAATTGAAGGCTGTTCTGCATGCAAAGGTAACTGCTTTTATTAGCAGCCTCAGTGAATGAAAGTAACTTCCTGTATGCTTTACAGGAAGTAAGGAAAGTTTCATTAGTTAGAATTACTTCAAGTGCCACATAGGCCTGTGACTGTATAGGAAGAAACTGTGGACAAAAAAAGTGGCAGGGAAGCAAGCTGCATTTGCTGTTTGATTACCTGGCCAAACTCCTTTTAGAATGAATGGAGAGAGTTCTACTGGAGGTTTGGATGTTTGGTTGGACTCTTCTATGCTGGAGTATGATCTGGCCTCCCTGATTTAGCGATCCCCCCACCAAAATCTTGATGTAAGCCACAGAGCTCGTTTTGCAGTCTGTGTAGAGCCACATGGTGAAGAACCCCATGAGAAGAGGTGGCTTCCTAGGGACCCTGTTGCTGCATGGCAGAATGAGGCTATAGCAAAACTTCCAGGAAAAGCACATAGCCAGCCAGAAATAGCCCTCTTCAGGTTTCTTGCTGTGTCCTGCAGCTAAAGATTCTGGCTACCCAGTCCTCGAGTACCTCCTCAGCTCCTGTACTGGACATACAATGTAAACAATAGTAAACGATCTGTATTTAAACATCTGCCTGTGATTCAGGAGTCCATGGGCTAATTACATTTGTTGTGGTACATTACCACTTTCTCTGGAACTCAGCTGGCTGTGTGAGACATTTTAAAGCACCCGTACTGAACAGTGCCTGTAAACCTCTTATGTTTTGCATTTTAATAAGTAAAATCAAATTGTTCTCTGGTTTCAGGAGGAAGTAATTTACAATTTTTTTACAAGATGAGTAAATTTTAGTAAGTACATGAAAGCTTTGAGTTCTGTATTTCAATGAGAGATCAATATAGTAAGATTCTTATCCCACTCATTGTGTTTTTGAAATTAAAATGTGCTATACTACTTGTGTTTTCTTTCTTTTTGTTTCCCCATAACTCGTAAAGCTGAGTAATTGGGTCTGTTTAGTAACACTGTGGTAATTGTGACTGTTAGGTGTCATTTACTTTGAATGAAGAGCTTGCAAGCATCAATGATATTGGAGGAAAACCTGCTTCAGTCAGTGCACCAAGGGAACATCCATTTCTTTTGCAAAGTGTGGGAGGACAGACCTTAACAGTGTTCACAGAAACTTCAGTAGGTAAGTTAGAATTCAACTTATTTGTTACTTTCCAATATATTCTGTGATTCTGTGACACGGTAGTATTACACTGTACACTAAGTTCAGTAGAATGCCTTGTGTGTAGCTCTTGTGTGCTGTAAGGTTTTCTACTGAAATTACATGGTTGTGTTCTGGATGTTCTGAGACAGAAAGAAGGTGCCTGCAGAGCATATCTCATTGTCTGCAGAAGGTATCTCAATTTCAGGCACTTAAGTTTTGGTGTCCCCAGAAAACAAATAATAGTAATACTTTCTGCTACCTCTGTTTTCTGTGGGGTGGAAAGCTACAGCATGATGACCTGATTTTTTGATGTTCATAGGCTGGCAAGTAATTGCTGTAATGGCAGTGTGACACTTCATCAGATAAATGAGGGAGGGAGAATTATAGCTCAGGACAGAGCTAGAATAGAATACTTCGTAAGTTTGACCACCTCCTTTTAAAAATCTATTTAAAGATTTAGTGGCTGAGCACTGAGATATTAAGGTACAAATAGTTTGTCTCAATTGTGTTTAGAAAGCCGAGCTCTTACATGTTTAGAAATACCAGCTTTAATGCTACAACTCGGGCACTTCTCATTTTTTATCATCCCTTTCTCTGAAACTAGTGCAATTGTGTTGGTTTCTCACTTAAAGTAGTTGTATTTTCATGTGTGTGACTTGTAACACTTTAAAAATACTGGAGTTTATAATTCATAGATTACAAATGTGAAGAGAGATAGGGAGCAAGTTTTCACGAATGTTGCAAACATTTTAGCAGTACCTCATCTTTTTCAGTTCTCTGTGCCTCAGCCTCAGAATGCTTGATGAAAGAAAGAGATTTTAGGTGTGAAGATGTATTTAGCATCATTTGGTGACTTTTGCATGTTTGCCACAAATCTCATGGGATTTTGATTCCCAAGGCATCTTTTGATACAAAATACTGCTTCAAAAACTTCTGATGGTAACTTAAGCTGCAGTAGATGCATATGCTTAACTAGAATGTGGAATATTCGTCAATGGTTGGAATGAAAGCCATTAGAATGTGATAGGGAGAAGATGCCTGTTTATTTCTGGTTTACCATCTGTAATACCAATGTCTCAAAAACTTTAGGTACTTAGAACTTGTCCAATCCTTATGTAATCATTTAAAAATTTTGCATTTCTTAGCAACTGGAAAAAGTTACTCAAGGACCATGGATCTGTTGAGTAGAAGTTATTATATTAATTGGGAGCAAAGGGTAGTTACTGACATTAGAAATGTTTGCAATGAAGCACGGAATAAACATAGACCCTGTCAAAATTGGTTTTGCTTGAGGTTAGCAAGCATAATATGCAGTCAATGAGTTTTCATGAAACTTGCTTAAATACAGAATGGCTAAAATGTGTTGCTGTTGTGTTAAAGCTGGCATTGGCAGTACAATCAAAAATAAACTTTAACATGCTTTTCTTGCATGACTTTTTTTGGTTGTGAAGATGAGTATGACACAGATATTCCAAACTCCAGTCAGATTTCTTTCAGACACCATGTTCCTGCAGCCACACTCTTGTGTTTAAATGTGTATTGCCAATATGTTTTGAGCTCCAAAGCCAATTTCAACAAGTTCGTAGTGAATTATGGCTACTGTGAAAAAACAGGTGTCTGAAGAGTGGAACAAAACTATATGGCTGTCCCAACTGAAAGGAAGTCTGCTACCCTATTTGATGCCAGAAAGTCCACATGGAAAAAGACACTATAATTATATCAAGCACGTAAAAAGACTCAATAAAAACTTGCACATCTTTGTGCATCAGTCAATCCACAGCAAGAGGCAGTCAAAAGAAATTGAAATTCATCAATTCTTACGTTCACGTACCAGTATTTGTCTTCAAATTATAATAAGTGTATTGTGAAAAGCATTTGAGTGCGCCCTCAGCAAGTTTGCCGAC
>NW_009935791.1:0-14337 GCF_000696875.1 Nestor notabilis | reverse complement strand
GTGACAAGCCGGGCTGTGGTGGTGGGACGTTGTATGTGCTCACCCGCGCCCGGTGCGTTTCCAGATCCAGAAGCTGTGTGACCGTGTAGCTTCTTCCACGTTACTGGATGACCGGAGGGATGCTGTCCGTGCGCTTAAATCCTTATCCAAGGTAAGCACCCAACGTCCTGGAGAGCCGCGTGGGTTCGTAATAGCGTTGTGATGCGTTGTTTAAATGCCACGTTTGGACTTCAGGCTAGACCACTAACTACTTAGTTCTTCTCGAAACAGAAGTACCGGTTGGAGGTGGGCACGCAGGCGATGGAACATCTTATCCACGTTCTCCAGACAGACCGGTAAGCATGTCACTGCCTTTGCTGGCAGCCCCCCCAGACCATAACCTGCACGTCTCTGCTGCAGAACCCACAAATACTGCCTTTGCTGGCTGTACTAATGAAGCTGGGGTTCCAACAACTCACCTGTCTGGGAGGCTTCTTTTATGATGGTAATTAGAGCCTATTTAGAGGTGAAAAGGACTGAATTCCAGGAACTCAGATGAGGGACTGAAAGACCAGTTCTAGAGTAAAGGTGATACCTTTAGTGTACCTCACTGTTCCTCAGTGGTCATTTTCCACTGCTGTGGAAAAGAGAACTCAAAATTACAATGTTTGTTGAACACAGGATTTGACATAACATGAATCAGCCTGCTACTGGGTACAAGATGAACTAGCCAGGATTAAGAGCAAAAGAGTGACGGCAGGAAATGTGTGTTTTCTCAGGTGTGTGTCATCCAGTGAACTGGTAGAATAGTCCTGTCATGGGGGGTAATGCAGGTATTTAATTTGAAGGACTCGAGAAAATACACTAGCTGGCTGCTGGTAAGTGAGATGACCCTAGTTTAAATCCTTCATGTGGACTACAATGCAGTTCTGTGCAATCCAGTGTCTGAAAAAAAACTCTACTGTCCATCTTTTCCTGCAGTTGACTGCATTGGTGTACTTGTTGATACCCACATGTTGTAACTTGGAACTTGTTTGTGGTGATTGAAGGTTCAAATAGCATGTGTTCCCAGTATTTTGGTAGGCGAGTGTTGTTTGAAGGTCTTTTAGCCTGGATTTGAACATGAAGCTGGTAAATAGATACATAGAAAGCCAGTCATAAGGGCATATGTGGCATAGTTGTATGTATGCACATGCAAAGCAGGAGGGTGTCTCCTAATGTTGGAACAAAGGAGAATTGGGAAAGCAGCAGTTCAGCACTGGAAGGAGGCATCTTGCTTTGCTTAAGGTATATATGAGAAGAAGCTCTGCTGTGCTCAGCCAAAGGCTGCTGATGGTGGCCTTCCTTGCCTGGCCAGTTATGCCAGATGTGAAGAAGTGTAGGGCAGGTGTCTAGGTGAGTTCTGTCACTTCCTTTCCATTGGTTGGGCAGTTAAAAATGAACATCTGTCTTGTAGGATGCAGGCGGTGAAAGGGAAGGTTACATGTCTGGTCAGTTCAGGTATGTTACAGGTGCTGTGAGTGCACTGTTGGGTGTCAGCGGTTGTAGAGGTAAGGCTTTGAGGACTTTTATTTGCAGGAATACAAACCACAGCCAGTTCATCAGAATAAGTGGTTGGTAAATAAGTGGCAGGCTTAGTCGAGGGGCTTGCTGAACTGTGAGGACAAAGGTCTGCTGCCGTGCCATCCATGCTCTTCTGTGTCTGCCCACAGGTGTGATCTTTGCACCTTTTGGTGTCTACCTGAGGTGCCCTGACGCTTTTTGCAGAATTGGCAAATGCTCATTTCCTCCTCCTGTCTTTCTCTATTTTCTTTTTGCATTGCAGCTGCTTAAGATTATTTCTAAGAAGCAGCAATGCAACCAGAGATAACAGAAGTCAATCACGGACTCAAGTTGTCTTCTCACGTTACTGTATTCATGTGACTTACGTGTGCTAGTTGTGTACATTGATTGTTGCTGTAAGTTTTAAGATTAGAGAAGGTTTAATTTGATTAAACATACGAAGGGACGAGGAAAATGGAAGGGACGAAGAAAATGGAATGATGAAGTCCAGATAGTGACTTATGTTTTCCTCTGCAGCTTAGCTTTAGGGAGGTGGGAAGAGTGCATTTTCAGTGATGTTAGGTTGGCCTGAAGATGGGTGACTTAAGTGCCTGAGGTGACACTTTGGCCATGAAGCTTCTGATGGTTATCTTATGGTGGTTGAGATGTTACACACCTGTCTGCCTGTGATTTGGGCTGTATGCCTGTAGTTGCTGTTGTCTTGTGTGCACCAGAATGTGAACCTCATACATTGGGATTCCTCTCTTGATTCCTGGTTGAGTAGAAGCAACACTTGGTTGGGCTATATCAGGTGAGGCTTTATGTGCTCTCTAGCCTTTTTTGCAGGTGTTTGGGTGGGAAGAATTACAGGGAGAAGCCAGAAGCATGGGTCTCTGAATTCCGTGGTTCTGAGTGCATGTGTGGAAAGGATAGCTGGTGTACACAGTACTGTAACATGAGAACAGAACAAGTGCTTTCCTGTAACGTAGTTACATCAGATTAATGGAATAGTTCAAGATGCAAAAGTGCCTGATCTTCAGCAGCATTTGTCTTGCTGGAATGTTAGTGATATGCAAAACAGAAGCAACTTTGCTGGTAAGAGTTGATTATTACCTAATGTAAAGCAGCTCATTGTGAAATCAGTGTCTAATCAGAAAGTCATTTGGGTTTAAGACCTTCTGAGTCAAGTAGGATAGCACAGCTCTTTCCTGAGAATTATGTCAACTTTTATTATGTAGCCCTTGAGTAAAAAAGCTGTCTGAGAAGGCCTGGTTTGCATGGTTGTGCCGAAATGGTGAGCGCTGCTTGTATCCTTTTCTCATTTCTGTCTCAGATCTTAGGCTGTTGCTTCAAATTATTTATCCTGGAACAGAAATAAACCACTTCTAAACGAACATGTCATTCCACTTGTTATACAGTTTACTTGTACATTGTCTTAAGCACCTTTTCCTGCCTGAGTGCTTAGAACTTGTTCTGTAGAAGGCTGACTTCTTGCACTAGTTTTTCAGCTATATGAGCATCAACTATTCTGGAGCCTGACAAAGCTCCTAAGTCAGCCTTTAAATGCTCCAGACTCTTACACGCACCAGTGTTCATAGACCATATGTTTATTTTGTAATATGAAGTATGTACCGTGATCTGCAAGAGGACTTTTCCTGACTTGCTGCCTAGATGTTGCTACATCCCACCAGGGATTATTTGGGCACTGGCTGCAGGAAAGGCCAGTACCACTTAACTGTTGGTGTGAGAGAGGCACCAGAGCAGGAAACCAGCTTGATCTTTAACTGCTTTGTTTTTACTGATGGAACAAGGTTTTTACATTTTGCTGTGGCAATTCTAATAGTTTGAAACCTAACATGAACCTGAGAAAAAGAACTGTGTTTTCATAAGGCACAAACCTCATTTATTTTGGTGCTACTAGTTCCAAATTTGTGTTGTAATATGCTTCTCATTACGACTTGTGTAAGACGTAATACAAATGTCACTACCCCTTTGATAGCTGTAGCATGACTTGAGTTTTTAGGGATGATAAAATGCCCTCCTCTCTAGGCATGCTGTGATTGATGACATGATAGAAATGCTCTGCTGTTCTATTCGTGTCTTGCCAGTATGAATGATGCTTGTCTCTACTGGGCTAGTGAAATGCCATAGTGTTAGAACAGGCATAAGCATCTTGGAAGCACCCTACCTGAGCAGGACAGTACATGGTGACTTTGCTTCCCTAGGTCTCTTCTATTGTGCGTGAGTTCAGGGAGTGTGGCACTGGTGCTTTGGCTGAGTGCCGCAGAAAAGCACAAGGATGCAAGATGTCTGAAGTGTTTTCTGCTGGGTTGTTGTGTTGGATGAAGGCTGTGTCATTTCTGGACGTGTGTGAGGCTGGAAGTGCATTTCTTTGACTGCTTTTCACTAGACCCAAAGCTGCACAGCTTCAGTCTGAACAGAATATTCACTGAAAATGTTGTATGTGGTGAACAGCAGATGGTAGCAATGCAGTGAACAGCAAAGATGCTGCTGTTTGCCTTTTGTGATGTGCTCCTCTTGTGACAAGAGAAACAAGGCCTGCTTTTACCATGTGCACGTAAAATTTGCTTATCCTTTTGTAGCTGCTGTGGTGTCCCTAAAAAGGGAAAGGGAAAGCAAGGCTGAAGCTTGCATTTTAAGTATCCAGGAAATACTTTCTATGTGTTTTTCAGATGTGAAATTCTTCCACTGACATGAAAAGGAAACCACAGGCTTTGTAGTATTGTATTGAAAAACTAAAATGACAATAATGGGAAAACATAAGCAGGCTGGAAGTCTGAGCATACTTGCTGGATGAGACTGTTCATGGAGTAAAAGCTTGCTTTACCTGCTTTGGCTAACAGTTTGGCAAAGGAGGAGATGATTTTTTCCCCTTTTGTTTCCGTTAAAGCCCAGCTTAAAAGCAGGTGGTATGAGTTGAGTGACACACTGAGGAAAAATGCCAGTGTCCTGGGAGGATATCAGAAGGACAAGGGTTCAATTTAAAACCCAAGGTGAAAGAACACAAACTACACTGATGCCTGATTATTTGTAGCTTTTGATTTAGTGTCAGTCATAGAAAGGGAGGTGAGATGTCACGTTGACAGCTTGCTAAAGCCCTTCTTGACACAAGAAGTACAGATATCGATTGCTTCACTCTGTCTTCTCACAGCTGGGGGATCACCTTGAGGCATCTCCAGTTTTCTTGGTTGCAACAACTGCTCTAGGTCTGTCATCTTTAGTGGTTTAGCAGAGATACCTGGCCTCAGTTAAGGCTTGTTTTTTAAGATTGCTGGTTAGGTTGGTTTGTAGGCCTTTGCTCTGAACCTGCCTAGGAGCTTCTTACCATACAAGTTGATCTTTGGTGTGGAGGCCTTTGCTTTATGTGCCTTAGAGATCAGTGAAAGCGAACACTTAGAAGTTTGAATGAGAGGTCTTGTTTTGACAGTGTGCTCTTCTGATGTTTGGGCAAGACATGTAAAGAGCTGTGAGGAGAGTTCTTCTGCCCTCTGAGGTGCCTTCCTTTGTGATGTTAGGTTTTATTCTCCTATTGTTTTTTGGCCAGCTGTGCTTTCACGCTTTTCTGGTTGATGAGCAATAAAGCAAGGAACAAAAACAGTTACATCCCCCCTCAACTTTTGAACTGTGTTGTAAGATTGGGTTACAGATTGTTTGGTCTTCACAGTGCAGAAGAAATGGGTCTGTCTTAAAGCAGGGCTTATTAAGAGAAGAGTCTTGGTGTAAGCAGCTGAACTAATGCTTTAGGGTTAGATTGGTTGCCCAGCAGCTTCCTGGCGGTGCCTGGACTTCAAAACCCCTTAATAACTGGGTGTAGACCGAGTTGGTGACATGGAGACTGGCTTGTTTGGGAGAATCCCGAACTTGCTGCAGTCACGTGGAGCACAGGCTTTCAGCCTCTAGTTCCCACTGATGGGGTGGCAGGGAGGGTCCTTCCTGGGTTGGTGCTGAAGCTCATCTGCTTCTTCCTTGGGTGACTTTCTGGGATGGGATCCGAATCCTTTCCAGACATTTCTCCTGGTATACTTGAGGAGCAGGTTGGAAGGAGTGGCTTGGGAAATGGGAGACATGCTGACAGTGAAGCTTTCCGCAGTCACCTTAAGTCATCAGACTTTCTGGATGTGGCCACCTGAGGGAATGGAACTGGGAAAAGGAGTTTGACTCCATTCTGGGACCAGACAGCTTATGGTTACATGGTATTATGAAATGTCTGTCAACATCAGTCCTTCTCACTTGATCTCATGCTGCCAAGGGAACTGCCTGTACAGAAAAATCCTGTTGTAAGAGTAGTTGGAAATAAGTCATTAAAGAAAAGTGGTTCTTCTATTTGCAGTTCAGATTCTGAAATAATTGGCTATGCCTTGGACACTCTCTACAATGTAATATCAAATGACCTAGAAGAGGAGGAGCAAGGTAAGTGCTTGGTAGTAATAGCTGTATTAACTGTGGGGGTGCTTCCCTTGGTGGTTTTGTTGAAATCATAAACTGTAATGGCCTGTGATTTACTGATGCTGAGACTTGCTTTGTTATTGTGTAGCTGTTAAGACAGTGCTAAAAATCGTGTTGTACACAGATTGCTTTAAAGTAGTATTGGGTCTCTTGCCTATTAATATAAAAAACCTGTGCTCTGGGAAGAACAGCCAGGTTGGAACAGAATAGTGAATTGTTTTTTCTAGCTTGTAAATAAAGAATAAAGTAATTCTTTGTATAGGGAAAGGGCAGTTCTGACTTACTGTCAAATGGGACACTGCTATGTGAGAGAAGATCTCAGGAGCCTATGGTAAGGTGCCTATGTATAAGGGTGAAAACCTTCTTTTCCAGCCCCACTGTGGCATTGTAGAAAGAGACTATGCCTGTCCTTCCCAAGACAGTTAGATGTAGAAGTAAACACTATACAGCTAGCCTGAGAAACTGTTTCTAAGCCAAATGGCTGTAGACCTGCTTTCCAAGGTTTTAAGAGGAAAACAACAACAAATAAAAAGGCTTCTTCCATTTTGCTTTTGGGTGGATGAACATGAAAAGCCATCATACCAGCATGTCCAAAACTAATCAGACTTATTGGACAAGCATGAACACAGTGTGAGCATAAGGGTGCTTTTAAGATGACTCAGTATCTGCATTCGTAATATCCTGCATTTATTCTTGGACCTTAAGAGACTTGTGAGTCCTTGGCAGTGCCTGTATCTCAGTTTTCAGTTTCCATTACATGTAGTGGAGCATGGATGCTCCTGCAAATGGGCAAAATATGAGGTGATACTGCCATTTGAGACTCTTGTCTGTAATATTTACCCCAAAGTATTTTTTCAAAGGCTCCTTAACTCATAAATTACCTCATGAAAAGTCAGTGAGGGTTCTCCAATATGAGTAAATGTCTACCAGTGTGTTGGCAGACATTACACTGTGCAGTTGGTCCTTTCACAGTGCCTTCTACAAAGAAGTGACTTGTCTGACATAGCTGCAAGTCACTTATAGGCCGAAATCCTTGTGATTTGTTGTTCATAACCAGCTATCAGATGGTCACTTTGCTTACTTGCCCTTGTTTCCCTTGTTCATTCAGTTGTCTGATCTTGGTGAAGGAGATTTGGACAAGATCAGAGCTTTACAGTGCTGGTGAATCCATGTTCATGGTAGTGGGCTTAATTATGGACTTGCCAAGAACGTTATTAGCAGTCTCTTGGAAAGAGCAAAGAATTGACAAACTTGAGTTATGTATGTGAGATCACCACTGTTGAAAGAGTTAGGGGGTGGTTTAGTTTGGCTACCTTTGTAAGAACTACCAGAAGGAGTAATTGCTGCTGTACACAGCTAGGGTGGCTGCTTTGAAAATCTGAGCTTATGCTGCTATTGGTTGTGCTGTTTGGAAAGCTATTCAACTTGTAAACCTTTCTCTTGTTTCTTTTTCTTTTATCTGCATTGACAGATGATTCTGAAGGTAAAAGAACCTTTACTTATATAAATATGGCACTTTTAGACATGGTTGCTGCTCACACCTGTAACACTCACTGCTGTTTAAAAAGGACACTGTAAGGACTTGCATTAGAGCTTGGTGAAAACTTTTGCATGTTCTTTAGAGCTGAAGTGTCTACCCAATTTTATTTCTTGGGTGATTTGGGCATGTTGGAATGCTAGCCAATCTCCAGAGATTGTAATAATGATAAATTTCTGCTTAGGATGTCATGAAAGCATGCAGCTTCACAACTGGTAAGATTTCAACGGGCAAAAGTTTTGTGAACAGAGCTTCTGTTTTCAAGAAGCCCCGAAGTTGGAGACACAGGCATGGGCTGTGTATCAGATCCTTCACAGTGTCTCTTTTAAGCAATGCATGTTAAAAATACAGTGTTCTCTTCTACCATAAGTTCCCACTAACACTTTGTATGTTCTTGTTTCATAAACTGGTTATATCACAAAGCATTTCATCTGTTAATTTTAAGATTAAATTCCAGTTTGCAGTGCTGCTTCTTAGTGACTCATTAAGAGCCAGTTTTCATAGATGGAAGTTGTTCTCTTTATATGAACCCTGTGAATGTGTAGATGAAAAGAGTGATTATGAGGAGAAATCTGGTTGCAAGATCTGTGGTGTATCCACATAAATAGAAGATGCAGTTTCCCTTTGCCAGTTTCTTTCTATCTGGCTCATCTCTTTTTTTAAATGAAAAACAGTACAAGAAATACTGATTAAAAAAAAGCTAGAATTGAGAGGAAAGTAAAAAGACAACTTTAATTTGGCTCTTTTCTAGATTAATCCTAAATATACTGACCTAAAGCCAGGCTTTTGGCATAAATAAAAATTATAACAAACTAGTAAGAAGCTGAGTTGTTTGTACTGCTCAGGCTTTGCCTTAGCACCTGGAGCTTGTGCAAGGACAAGAGCTGGGATTAGGTGGAATCCGTAATTCAAACACTTGCTCTTTGTAACCGAGTTAAAGGACTTGGGGTGAGGTCCTGGGTAAAGGACAATATGCTCAGTCACAGCTCACAGGGAAATTCCAAGTGAAATATTTCGACTTAAGCATCTATTTAAAAGAAAAAAAAGTGCACGTCTATGGGCTTTCATTGGTTTCTAGTAAGCTGCAGTGCCTGCAATCTGGGTATGATTCTCAGCTGAGTTGCCCCTTAGTCTATAGTAGCAAGCGCAACAGCCGAACTTCTGTGACAGTGGCTTACCTGAGGTTTTAATTTACTCCTGTAAACCAGGAGTGACACAGACTTGATGAGCTCCTGAGCCTCAGAGAGCTCACTATGGGACTTGTGTTCTGCTAGATGCTTTGTGCCAGAGCTTGAGTTAGTTTTGCACATAGCCTGCCCTCCCTTTTGTCATCTTTTGTTAGTACTTCCTAGTTTCTGCAGCTAAAAAATGACAGGTGCTGCTTCTCTCTTCCTCTTCTAAACTACCTACTGATAAGCCTGCTTCAAGAGAAAAATATAGACTCATAGAATAGTTAGGGTTGGAAAGGACCTTAAGATCCTCTAGTTCCAACCCCCCTGCCACAGGCAGAGACACCATACAAATATGTGTGTGTGTGTGTGTATAAATATATGTACACACACAGATTGTGTTAGAGCAATGATCAGTTGCTCTCTGACAGACCATTCTATGATGTCTGAAAGGCCAAACAAGTATCTCCGTCCTTTGCTGGAAATACTTAAACATGACATACAATAA
The DNA here is from genome assembly GCF_000696875.1 of Nestor notabilis. Classification (NCBI taxonomy): domain Eukaryota; kingdom Metazoa; phylum Chordata; class Aves; order Psittaciformes; family Psittacidae; genus Nestor; species Nestor notabilis. The sequence continues at coordinate 5,135 of NW_009935791.1, read as the reverse complement.
AGTGATACCTTGCAGCAAAACACCATTGCCAACAGTCTGAATTGGGTTAATTGAATTAAAATTGTTTTCTTGGCACCAAATTTTTATGGCAGAGTCCTTTGATTTGTCTGTTTTGCCATGCTCCTAATGAGGTACACTTGGAAGATTATGTGTGGTCTTTGACCCTTTCTATGTCTGCTCAGTTGTTAATGGTTTGTTAGGGACTCCTTGATAAGGCTGTAAATCCTGCAGTTTAAGCAGGAGGCAAAAGCTTTGTTTTGCCTTCACTTCAGTAAACCAGACCTTCAGATTTGGTCAGAAATTTAGTGGCTTTACCATGTATTTTCTGTGCTTTATGCTTCAAGCTGTTCTTGAGCCTGTTAGCCATCAGCTAGCACGGGATGAATGTACATGTGCATGATTTGTAGGGCATGTAAAAGATGCCCTATGATGTAAAAGATGAGCAGCAGTGCCTTTGCTATGGCTCTGCAGTGAAGTGTGATCAATGGGAAGAGCATTTTTTCCTTTTGATGCTGAAATGAGTTTGTTTAGTAGATTTTTGGTTCCCTCCTGTTTTTAAAACAAAATACCTTTCAATACAAGTCATGTTTAGAGTAATGTAGTTTTTTTCTCTTTTGTGTAAAGCTTGTGTCAGTGTTTGTTTTGAGAATAATGAACATTATAGCAGTGACTCTAGACCTTTCTGTTGCTGGTGGCTCTACTTTAAGACTAAAAATTACCATGATCTGAAGTTCTTCCAATCATGTGGTGTAATACATTGTTTTTACTATTACAGAAGAAAACTTAACAAAAGTTGATGATTTGGGGAGTCAGTTCACAGAGATATTCATTAAACAGCAAGAAAATGTCACACTCTTGCTGACACTTGTGGAGGTGAGTAGTAATATCATACTTGGAACACTGAGAAGAGATATCATGCTGTACCAGGAGATGATCTTAATGAATAAAGCTTCCCTCTTGGCTTTCTAGTGAAGCCTATGACAAATGTTAGGTAGTCTTAGACATGGTGAATGTGGGGTTGGAGATGAGGGAAGTCTATGACCTGGATGAATAGGTCACTTGAGCTGTCGAATGAGTTTGAGATGACCTGAGGAGCCCAAAGGTTTGTTGTGATCGGTCAAGTCTGTCCATGGACTTGTCAGCAAGAGAAAGCTCAAGAACTGACAAGACCCAGTTTTAACAGAATAGCTGCTGCTACTTTTTGGTGATAGGAAGAAGACACAAAAGAGTTTGCTATTCTTTCTCTCTTGGATTTCTGGTTAATACAGGCTGATCCCTGCAGGATCAGACTGACTGGTTTTTAGAAAGAAGATATAGCTAAGAAAGCTACCCAGGAGGAGAGGGAGGAAAGGAAGCTGCTGGGTGTTCAAGTTGCTGACAATAAAATACAAAGAACCGTGGAACAGGAGAGTGTTTTGACTTGCTGGGTGAGTGCTGTGATAGGATGGATGGAAAAAAAGGTAGACATCAGGTGAAATTCCTTATCTGTTTGGTGTCTGTTCATAACTGGGATCTAGAAGAGGAAGATTAATACTGAGGAATTTATTACTTGATGTCTTCTTCTTCATCCTTGCAGGAATTTGATTTCCATGTTCGCTGGCCTGGAGTGAAACTCCTTACATCTCTTTTAAAGCAGCAAGGACCTCAAGTGCAGCAGATAATTCTTGTCAGCCCTATGGGTGAGTGGTTGAGTTTCTTGCGATAAACTTGCAGTTGGAGGCTCTGCAAACATCATGGCAAAGGGCTAGAGGGGCTGCACCTCTTTTTATGCTCACTCTATGAATTTCTTGCAGGTGTTTCCAGACTCATGGATTTACTAGCAGACTCTAGGGAGGTTATACGAAATGATGTAAGTACAGAACAAAGGTGGCTTATTCTCTTCATAAATAGTAACTGTTACCTGAATTGCATATACTTGTGCAGAATTTGGATTAAGTTAAACAAGTGCACTTGAAGAAATGATTGTGGTTGCTAATTGGGAATATTTTACTCCACTGTTGAGCTTGGGTGGCTTTTGGATGTCAGGCTACAATCCTCATAACAAAGGCAAACCATTACTGGATATTTAATGCAAACACCAACCCTTGTGCAGGGTTTTCCTTGTATGTTAGCTGATATTTCTCTTGGCCTTCTGTCAGGTTCACTGCAGTCCTTCCTCTTTTCTTATTAGCTGACAAAACACTGTAATTGCTTTACAAGTTCCTTCTTTCTTCTGTATAGCTGCTTAGTGTCCTTTTTAACAGTACTGTGCTTCTGTTTTGAACTACAGAGATTCTGGACAGGATTATGTTGCTGATTTAGTGTTCTTCTAAGAGCTGTGACTTGTAAAAAGCAATGTAGTTCAACTAAGTTTAATTTATTCTGTTCCCTACATGTCAAGGGAGTCCTGTTGTTACAGCAATTGACAAAAAGTAACGCAGCCATACAGAAGATTGTTGCCTTTGAGAATGCCTTTGAGAGACTTCTGGATATCATAACAGAAGAAGGAAACAGTGATGGAGGTACAGAAAAGTCCAAGACTTAGTCCTGTGCTTCTGCGCAAACCACTGGGTGATGATGTTTATAGGCTGATGTTAGTATGTGATTGGAGCTAGGTCAGTGGCTACAAGGATCAAAACATACAGCCTGGTAGTACCAAAACCAGACTGAACAAGTAGGCAGGGTTTGAGCATCTTTTGAAACCTAGTCTTGAGATACTTAGTTAAGACATCAGTTAATTTCTCTGAGCACTTGTGCATGAGTTTGTGTGGTCTTGTCTGGCTGAGGTCTGTGAATGTGTACACTTGGAATGGCAGTGTCAGATACATGTGTGCTGCATTTGTCACTTTCTGGGTTAAGCATCTGCATTCCTCCTTCGAGATCCTTGGATGCTTGGAGTGGCTGGAAATAACAGCTTGGTAGGTTTCTTCAGCTTCACTAATAATTTCAGTTTCCTGATCAGCTCCTTGCCAAATCATTTACCAGCTGGGGTGAAAGGATATTAAAAAAAACTGAGCAGAAATGATGCAGCATTTAGGTGCTTTTTATTAGCAACACATTAGTTTACCACCATTTGTAGTCTGCTGCAGGATCTATGTCAGTAACAAGGCATTTTGCTGTTCCACGACTTTTCTGTGGGATGCAGGAGCAGTTAACGCTTCTCTCCCAGATGAATTATTCCAGGTATGTTGGCATGGAAGAATTAAGCAAAGCTCTGATTCAAAGCTGCTATTTTGAGGCAGTTAATAATTTTAGGTGAGTTGGTATGTGAAGTCTTAAATGCTCGGAGTTCTCTGCTCTCTCCCTTGCCCTCCCCCCCACATGTCTGTTTCTCCCATCTGCAGCTCTGCTGAGTGGGAGAACTAAACTGGTCTTGCTTTGTTCTCCCACTCCCAAGTCCAGAACTGCCTGCGTGTGTTCAGGAGTGCAAGGAGTAAGTCTTTATCTTCCACATTGAGTCAGATTTGGAGGCATCCCAGCAGTACCAGTGCCTTTACTAGTGTTGTTTTATGGACAAAGTTGTCTGAGGATTTTCTCTTCACAGAGCACATACTTGATTAGCATCTGTAGTGCTTTTCCAGCACAGATAAAACTTGAGGATAAAAAACCCTGTTGGAATTCCAAGGAATTGAGTTTTAATTGACTCATTGGAAGGGCTATTTCTAGGAATTGCTGCTCCACCAAATAACCCAGACAGCAGCTTTGAAATGAGTTGAAGATGTAACCGGTGATTGAAGAGAATGAATGTCTAATCCACGAAGAATTGCTGCATTTGAATTATGATGCAGTTCCAGAGGAACTTAATTTTAGTGCTCACAATAGAGAGAGAGTTGTGTAGCTTTACTCTGAAGTAGGTATACTTTAAGACATGAAGTGGTTGTGAGGCTTTCTTTGAAGTTCACCCAATGAACTCATACAGATTGTCTGTTCTTTGGAAATAACAGTTTTGCTTCAGACTTGTGGAAGAAACACAGTTATGGTTTCTCTGGAAATGTGCTGGATTGACATTGATGCACTGAATTTAGAGTGACCTTTGTTTTTTTTTTCATGTGTATGGTTCACAGTTCTTGACTGAACTCTAATGTTTGGTAAGAATGGAAGAGTTCAGAAGCATGTGCTCTGTTCTGTCCAGAGCATATTCAGTGTGTGGAGAAGCCAGTTAGTTTTCTGTGTGTAATATTTTAATTATTTCTTTGGATTTTCTGTCTCGCTAGGAATAGTAGTGGAAGACTGTCTCCTCCTATTGCAAAACTTGTTGAAGAATAATAATTCCAATCAGAATTTCTTCAAGGAAGGTTCATACATTCAGCGTATGAAGCCTTGGTTTGAGGTTGGAGATGACAACTGTGGGTGGTCTGCACAGAAAGTAACTAATCTCCACCTAATGCTGCAGGTAAAACACTTCATCTCCTAAGTACTGATTTCAGCACTTTCAGCTCTGCAGTGAAGAATTAAGTATAATGTAGTAGTCAACTATGAGATCCATGTGTTTGTAGATAGACTAAGATACTAATGTTCATGAGATGTACTGCCTTCAGCACAAACACTAGTGCCAAATTGTGCATTTGGACTGGCTGGCATATTGGGCAACTGAAGATTTAACAGTGATTTCAATAGATAACTGGGGGTGTTCTGTATGAGGAGTGCCCCTGCATGAGTTCATATATGGCTGCAGTGCATTAACCTGGTTCTAGCAGCTGCCTTCACTATGGATTCATAATTACTGATTTTTGGTCATCTTCCTTTCTGCTTACTCCTCCAAAAATGGGAATAAGGTTTTCCTGTTCTGTGGCACTTTGTATGGAAACTGAATGTTAATGATGAAGGTAGTTTGTCACTTTCTGAAAAGTAATTCTGACAAATAGTGAGCCAAGTAAGAGGACAGTTAGAGCTTGATTTCTCATCACATAGTTGCAAGGTTTGCAATGGGGTCAGAGATTTGAAGGTTTTAGAGAGTTTCACTGAACTCAAAATCAAATGGCCCAGTGTAGCAATGAGGGAAACATGGTGTTCAGTTATTTTCTATCTCCATTTTGAGGAGCAATTCTCTTTCATGGCCAAACTTCAAATGGGTAAATCAGTTCTATTTGGTGTTTCAGAAGGTCTCAGGCTCTCTTCACATAGTGAAGTAACGAGTGGTGTCCCTCAGGGATCGG
>NW_009935790.1:1099-6026 GCF_000696875.1 Nestor notabilis | reverse complement strand
GTAATAAAATCAGAATTTAAGACAAAAAGGTTTATTTTGGACTTGTGCCTGCCTGAAAAGACACCTGGCTGTCTTCTATGCTGACAGCAGCCTGACAAGACCTGTCACCCTCAGTGCCAACAAAAGCTGTATTAACACAAACAGAGGGCTTTGCCAAATAAGGGGAGAAGCATTACAGAAAGCAGTACATGCCTGATGAGAAATTCTTTCATTCTGTTAAAAAAGCAGGTTAATGCAGGGGATTGAGGGATCCCAAGCTGAAAGCACAGATCTGACTAACAGCAGAGGTATCACGAACTTTTAAGAGTCACAGAAAGCTTCTGCAGTTTATCTTTAAATTTCCAACAAGATCTCAAGTTTTCACTTTCTCTGCTTAACAGACTACACTCACAGCTTAGTCTGTCACCCTATATGTGCCATCTCTAGTGAGTAGTTAGGTCCTTAATGGTTTTGTTGTATAACACACAGAAGACAAATAAAAAACCAACAGTCTATGCATCAAAGAGATTGCCCAAAACACTGAGGACAGTTTATTAATACAAGTTGAGTACTCTACTGGGCTTCTGAAAAGAAAAAAAAATCCAACAACAACACACTTTTCTAACTTCTGTTTTTCAGCTTTTTTAAAAATATACCTCTAGATGTACATTGCTCTGAGACCTTCTAACCATTAGCCAAGACTTCACATCAGAAATCCAATAAACAAGAGTTACATCAGGACAATCTTAACTAACCAATTCAAAGATGCAGACACACACACATCCTTAAGTAGAAAATTGCTGTTGTTACGGACTCAGCTCACGGTATTCTTGCTTGCATACCATATACTGGTATTTCATTTTCTCACCTGAGCAGCCTGCCTTATTCTTGTGGCAAAGGAGGAGAGCAAAAGTAGTCTTATTCTTATCCAGACATACTATGCATCAGCTATAGAGATTACTCCTGCCCAAGACATGATGTGTCTGAAAAATGTCAGAATAAAGGAGCAGGTGCATAAGCAAGTCTTCAATTGCTGTAGGGTTGCTCATGGAAAAGGGAGGGGTTGGAGTGAGAGGTGCCTGCCACAACAGCCTCTTCTGTTCCCAAAGGTTACACTTTTTCATACCACCTTCCTACCCTCTCAGTTGGGTAGAGTGTACTGGTTTGGCATGTACAAGCTAGGCATAAGCCACCATCACCCAACCCATGCTTGGTCCTGTGTCTCAAGTGGAAAGATACCCAGGCATGGTGGCAGTCAAAACCAGGCTTACGCAGTATGAGCCCAACTGCAGGCAGTGCATGTTGCAGAGGCTGCAGGAGGGCACAATTGCTGAAACCAGCCCTAACACTCAAAATAACACACAAAGACTTCAGAGGAGCTTGAAAGTCACCTCTTCAAGACCACATGCTGGTTGCAGATTCATACAATAAAACGCCCACCAGCTGCAAGACCTTTGGAGTTCTCAAGGCTTGTCCATTCTTCAAGTTTAATAAGTATTTTCCTAAGCCACTGCTTGGCTTCTTTCTTTGTTCATAAACTCATTTACCTTTTTTTCAATAAATTCTCTTCGTTTGTTTTCCCCAATGGTCAAACACTTCTCCCTGCTCAACAAGTTTAACTCTCTTTAATGGCTGCTTTATTTTTCTACGTTGTTATTTTCTTCCTGATAGAAAAGTTTCTATTGCTCCCAATTTTGCCTTCTGCAGGTAACTTGGAGGAAGCATTTATTGTGGCTTCCTGCTGCTCATGCAAGTTAACATCTGGCCCCAAAAGTATACTGAAGAGAAGGCAGCAAAATCCTTGTCAGCAAATAACCGACTTTAACGTATTACACCATGCAATGATTTCACATAGAAAATCATGTAGGAAATTGGTAGGTTTTAGTTAAGGGTTCCAAACAGCCAGAAGCCTCCCTTTATAATTTTTTCAAAAACAATGAAAAGCTAGTTCAGACTTATCTCAGCTGTCATCCTGTGACCAAAAGTGATAGTAGTTGCTTGGAGAACCGTGTATAGCTTGTGATCTAGTATTCTACCACAAAACTTTTTCTCCAGCTTTATTTTTTCTTTTTAATGATACTTACGCAGACTTAATTCCTGTGACTCCAGAAACATTCTCTCTCTGACTTTAAAAAACTGCTCAGTATCTGGCATTAGTTGCTAGTCCTGAGGTTGAGACACAATGCCTAGAAAGATGTTACATTTTAATTACGAGAGTTAGTTGTCTGGAACAAAAGAACTCATTCTAAGCAATAGCTCAGCGACCAAGTCATATCAAGTGATTTATCCAATTCACTTCAGAGAGTCTGCAAGACCATTTTCATTACCTTTTATTACTTGGAACAGAAAAACTGAAAGAATTCATTTTAAACATTCAAAATAAATATTTGTAACATAGTGAGATTCAGGTTATTACCTAAAGAATCAGTTACTGGAGAAGAAAAACCAGAAACAAACAGAAATGCCAATTTGAACAGTGAGCTCACAACGTTGGCTTAGGTAGCATACTGACATATTTCACTGTAATATCATCTCTAATTTTGGGTCTGTAAACGGAGATACTATGTCACAAGCTCATCTCAAACTACTGATTTGTCTTTGAGCACCTGCCTAATATATTAAGTTTGTGCGGTAAGCACAAAGTCTGCAAGCTCATGCAGCTAAAATGCACTTAAGTGACATTGCAGTTACTGACCACTTGAAGTGCTGAAATAAAAAATTATTTCGATAGTGAAAACTGCTAACTTCTGCATAGTGATTTTATATCCTATGCATCACTGTGGCATTTTATTCACCTTGAATTGAAACTCTGCTGCATTCATTTTATTATGTTCCTTTAAATAAAAGGAACAGTGTGCAGCTTCAGCATTGTCAGCGGAAACTATAAACAAGGTTAAGCTCATGCCCAAATTACAAGTAAAAAAAGTCTTTCTAAAAATTGGAGCATGTCATCCCTCTACACAATCTATGAACAGAACACATGTCTATTTATTGAATGATGGTAGGGTGTGCTAATCTGGGAATCAATTAGAAGAATATGACATATTTTGTCAAAAAAATTGCATTGTGTTAAAGACATGTACGCAGTACACTCCTACATGAAAAATGAATAAATGTAAGAAAAAGAGGTGCCTGTAATGAGAAGACATTCAAATCTTTAAAAAAAAAATAAAAAAGCAAGCAAAGCTCAGTATAAATGACTCAGCTATAGAAATGTCTCAGGCAAAGACTTGATCACAATGCCTTCATTATTCACAAGTATCAGTAATTCCCTTGAGATCTCAATGTTGAGATTATTGTTGGAAAGAAATATTTTATCTGCTTCATTGTCAGGAACCGGCAGGTTAAGAACAAAATTGGATGCTTTCTTCAAAATCAGTATTTCCTATGAAAGAATTAAATTACTCTCAAGTCTAAAGGCTTTGCAATGGGGTATTTGACAATACTGCATTCTGAATGTACATCTATGTGCTGCCAATGATGAGAAGGAATAAACCTAGAGATTAGTGGAAAAGTGCCCAAAGGACAAAATATTTTAGTGATGCCAGGATTTTCTTTTACATAGTTATGTAATGAGAATATAATTTTCTTTTCCTTCCTGCTTCAAGTAGTTGGATTTATTTATTTTTCGTTTCAAGTTTGAACTGGCCCAAAAAACTAAAATTGCAAAGAGTTTTGCATTGCTGTTATACCTGTTGATGCCACAGTCACATTCACATTACTGCATAAACAAAGCGCAGAAGCTTTCTCTTGGACAAATGGTACAGTGGCAAGTTTCTAGTCAAACTCAAGTATTTCAAACATCCTGCAACAAAACCAGAACATTTCAGTAGAAAACAGTGAGAAAAAAGAGGAAAAAAAAAAGAAAACAATCAGATTTATGCATTACTACCTGTACATCTCTATAAAACTTGAAAGCTAAAACAACACACACCCAGCCCGCACTCCTGAAGTTTGGTGAAAGCCATCCATCCTTTCTGAGTGAGGCTGTCAATAACAACTTGGAATGACCTACATGCAGCCCAGTTGTGTTTCTTAGGTAATGTGGAGCTTTCTTCAACTGACAACACAACTGTGCCACCTGGGAGATACACACTTTCCTGTGCATCAACTCTCCTGCTGGGGTGTTTTCTTGTTCTGGAACACTCCTGCATGTCTTACTTTGGAAGTCATGTTATACCTCGCCAGCACTAATCCAAACTTTTACCATCAGCTTTCCTGCATGCCTTTTAAATGACAAAGAAAAATGTTTCACTTGCTGTTGGGACAGTATCATGGCTAGGTGGAATTAAAAACTCTATCATGCTCTTTAATTCCAATGGTACACATCACTGCACCAGAAGGGTACTGAAATATAAAGTACCTGTAGCTGAGAGGAATGGTTGGCGTGGCTTTGGCTTCCAAGCATTTACAGTTTTATTTAATAGTAATTACAGAAACTTCAAGCACTTCAGAGGTGAGTCATGGACATCTCACCTTCCCAGCCCTTCCCATCCTCTGTAATATACCAGCTCACCTGACACCTGAGACACCATTAATATTCCAGAACTGCTCACTGCCATACAGTACCTATGCAAGTTTTTAAATACAACAGCCAAGTGCCAGCAAGTTTTTTGCACACCTACAGGGCTACATGCCAAGTCACTTGCACCCCATCACCTTGCACTGTTCTCCCTCAACTTTACCTGCCCAGCACTACCCTGGGACTCACCTAGGCAGCCCCAATTCCTCCTCCTGTGTCTGTTTCTGGTTATTTGATCCACCAAAATGAAGGAAGCTACATACTTTAAAGACTGATTTTACTGTAAGATCAACCCAATCCATGGACCTTGATGAACAGTGGTGGAAGAAGGAAGGAGAGAAAGCAGCTCACACACTATTATTATTGAGGCAAGGCCCTCAATGCACAGGGGATAGAGATGAACTTGAAACCTTCCCCTTCAGACTG
>NW_009935790.1:0-1088 GCF_000696875.1 Nestor notabilis | reverse complement strand
GGAATGCCTGTAGAACAGGATAAATGTCTCCCTTCTCCAAAGTTTTTCCTCAGGTATCCCATTTCATTGAATTTAAAAGCTTTCTGTCATTATTTCTATACTACCACCAAAGAGAAAATGGATACAATTTAGTATATGAATTACACACTAATGATTATCTAGAGATTTTGTGTGTGCTCAGACTATTTAGGTCTATGGGAAAAATGACAGAATCCATCACTTCTAAGCAAACTTCTTTTTTGAGGCACTGTTTCCTTGCTCAAATCCCTCTATTTCTATTCAAAACCTTTTCCAAGACACATTTAGATGTTCCCACCAGCAATACCTTCACATTTTTATTACAGCATGCCCAAATATTTCTTGCCAAAAGTGCCAGAAGGCAGCCCACTGGAATGACAGATAAGGGGGCTAATTTTGGGAGGCACTGAGACACTTCCCTCAACCTATGCAATGAACCAACAGAAACCAAAATGGAAACCCACTTGGTTAATTTTTACACCACAGTTTTACATCACAGATGTGAATTACACATCACCTAACGCCTACCTGAAAAGAGAACCCTGCTCCTCCACTTCCCATTATCAGTGTCGCTTGCAGTGCCACACATCTACTCTACATCCAAGGCAGTTTTCCTTTAGAACTGATCTTGGCAGGGGCGTACATGGAGTTTTCCTACTTTCATAGGACCCTGAAGCTCCCAGTGACTTCAGACAGGAGTCACTGTTTGCACAGAAGCATAAGCATAAGTCCAGGTCCTTGTGAGAGACGAAAAGGGAGAGCGAGGATTGAGACTGCCTCTTCAGCAGGTGCTGGGCATTACGTCTGCTTCGCTTTACCATGAAACCACCTTTAGAAAAGGGCAGGGGGGATAGGGGTAGCCAAAAGGAAACAACATTTTTGCTACAGCATCTTGACTGATGGTAAGAAACACCTATGAAATTAAGGGAATAGGCAACAAAGCATGCTGCCTACTTTCCCGTTGCCAAATAGATTTTAACTGTGATGAAAAGCCTGGAAGAACTTTTCAGGGGAACCCCCCCCCACCAAAAAAAAAAACCAAACAAAACCAAAAAGAACAAAAATCCTCA
>NW_009935789.1:10945-11384 GCF_000696875.1 Nestor notabilis | reverse complement strand
CCAGAAACCTACTTCTTATGGGCGAGAGGAAGAAGGACTCCAAAGGAAGCCAAGAGAGCCCAGTGCTCAACAACAGCCAGATACAGGTTGTTTCCACTGACTGTGTGGATTGAACTCGGGGGTATCTTTGCTCTACACCCTGTCCCCAAAGGGGTGAGCGCTGCATGTCCCAGGGGCCCCACATGCTCCTTTCTCAGCCTCACTCCATGATTCCACACTGGATAATGGGACGGGGGCTCAGCATCCCCCAGCACTCACATCCCTGGATGCTGGATGTACCTGGATGCACCAGGGCACTGACCAACACAACCCCCAGCCCCATGTCAGCCCATTTTTCCAGCACGCACTGCATTGCAGCAAGGGGGATAAAAGGAAAACCCACCAGTTCACTCTTCCACAGGGATCTTTTCCTCCTGCTTCTCTCTCCGAGTGGCTGGGG
>NW_009935789.1:582-10914 GCF_000696875.1 Nestor notabilis | reverse complement strand
AGGGCAGCGATAACATTGCATTTAAGGCGAGGGTGTCTCATGCCAAGACACAGGCAGAGGGAAAAGCCAGTCCCAAAATAGCTTCCTATCTGCCTCCACTTAGCAGCCCCCAGCCCTCGGTCATTACCAAAAGCATAGGGAAAAAAAGCTCTTTCTCCTCTTCCCATCATCCCAAATTCACCCACAGCATCTGCAACCCAGCTCCTTCTGCTCCTCACTGAAGCCCCCCAGGGACCTTGACCCCGTCCTTTGCCTCCTCATCGGACCATGCTGCGACAACAAACGAGACCTGATGGTCTCACTCCCACACTTGGTTTTGGGGGTTCACTGAGTCATGTGAGTCACTTAATCTTGTTTTCTGCTTTTTTGGGGGGGGTAAAATTATTCACTGTGCATCATGTTCTGTGGTTCAGCGCTGGTTCACGCAGCCAAGAGGCAAATGGGGAGACTTATCCCCTCCTGCCAACCAAAGTTTGCCTTCTAGGGAAGATGAACTATGGGGAGCCCAGGAAGGAGACCGGAGAGAAAAAGGGCAGCAAAAATCCCTATTTTTCCCCTCATAAATCCCACCAGGAAGGCTCTTGGCAAGGACAAACCCTACAGGGATGGCATTTGCTACTTGAATCATTATTTCCCCAAACTGGTGAGTGTTTGCCCTCCCAGCAGCAAATGGGAGGGACAAGCAGCACCAGTGCCACGGGGGATGCTGAGCTGGTGCTGGGAGGATGCCCGTCAGCTGCTTCTTCCCATCCCTCTGTAGGTAGCCCCAAAAGGGCCAGTCCCAGAGCATCACCAATCTCAGAGCACCACTGTCCTAGAGCATCACCAGTCCCAGAGCGTCACCGGTCCTAGAGCATTGCTGGTCCTAGACCATCACTGATCCCAAAGCATCACCAGTCCTAGAGCATCACTGGTCCTAGAGCATCATTGGTCCTAGAGCATCACTGCTGAGCCTGGCACCAGTGAGCAGGGGATGAAGGCACCAAGCTGCCACAAGAACATCCCTCAAAGGTTGATGATACAGGAAGAGCCCAAAAGAAAACAAGGATTTTTGCCTCATCCATCCAGGGTGTCCACTTGGCATTTCCACCACCATGAACCCACGTGGGAGAGCGTGTCCACAGCCCCAAGGCTGGGGGCTGAGGTGAGGATTTCACATGCACAGAGAAGATTTGGCAGAGGAGGAACTTTCTGCCCCGTTTGCTTTGCAGCTTTTCCCTTTGGAGTTGCCACTTCTTAAACTGGCTGCAGAATATTCACCTTCACCATCTTCAAAACCACCAGCAGCAGTGGGAAGCAGCAACAGCTCCACATCCGGACCCAAGGCAAGATGCTAATTCTTTCCTTGTGCTGCAGCTCTTGGACAGAGAAACCCTCTGAAAAGACGGCGGATTTACTGTCCAAACCAGAGAGGAACTCTCCAGAAGCAACAATAAACACTGGAGAACAACGGGCAGTAAATTTAAACTGAGTGAAAGGAAACATATTTTAACACAATTCGGTTGTGGGACTTCTTCACAGGATGCTCTCGTGGCCAAAAGAGTTAGGAAAAGAGATGGGATGTTTGTAAGGATGAGGAGAAAATCCCGGCACTGCACATCCCTGCCCCAAGCTTCACACAACCTGGTGCTTCTTACATGGGAGTGGTGGCATTGAAAGCACATTCCCCTCCCTGTGCCACAAATAAACCCAGGTGTTTTGATACAAATCACCTTTTTCAACCACCAGACCACATTCCTCACGCTGCTCTTGAACCCCAACTTCTGGGTCCTCATCATGCTGCCTGGATGGGGACCATTGTCCCCGCCTCAGGGTTTGTTAATGCTGCTGGATAAAGTCCCCCGTGGGACAAAGGGGACTTAACAACACTTGGCTTGTCACCGTGGGGAGAAAAGGAGCTGGCCCTTTGATGCTCTTCATCCCTCTCCCCTGCATAGGAAGGAAAACACCCACAGTGAGTGAGTGCGGTCCAAGGATGGGATGAAAAGGGGGGATGAAGAAAAGCACAGCACCGTTTGCTGCCCTCCCAACTCATCCAACAGACGGGATTTCAAACTCACCCTTTTTCTCTTCATGTTCCTGGTGTTGGAGTTTTGGGGTGGGTTTATGTGGTTTTAGGTTGTTTTTCTCTCCATACCATGTTTTTCAAGGCAGGTATGTTCACGCTTCCTGCCCAGGTGGCTGTTTCATAAGTCCCACCACAGGCTCAAGTTTCTGATCAGCATCTGTGAGACCAAGAAACCTGGAGAACCTCCTGTCCCCCTGCCCACCACACCGGCACTGCCACTGCATGCTCAGATCCAGCCCAGAAGCAGCCACTCTGCACCAAGCACCAGGGCAAGAACCTCCAGAGCTCCTTTTCCCCCACCAGCAAATTGCTCCACTACCACACTGAATCATCACCATGACCCAGGACCCTCCTCTGTGATCAGGTGGAATTTAAGCACCTAAAGGTACATGTTGTCAAGCACCCAGCGCAGAGCTGCTCCCTCTCTCAACCTGCTGCTCACGCTCTGAGGGTGCAGCACAGCACACGGTGGGGTTCTGGGCCGAGTCATGGGGAATTTCTTATCAACCAGCACCCCTAGGTCCTTCTCCTCAGGGCTCCATCCATTCTCCAGCCAGCCTGTGTTTGTGCTTGGGATTGTCCATTCCCACATGAAGGACATGGGTGACACTAAAAGACACCAGAGAATCTCTGCAGCCCTGTAAGGCAGACAGGCTTGGCCAAAATGTGACCCAGTGCTGTCCTGAACCAGGTTTGGGATGGCTCAAACATCATGAGGCCGGGCCAGGGCCAAGTCAGGCACCCACAGCCTCCTCTCCATGATGCCTCCATCCCCAGTGGTACCCGTCTCCATGGTGACCATCTCCACGCAACCACTGAGCATCTCAGCTGCTCCACCACCGCAGCACAGGGACTTTTGACAAGGGTCTGTAGGGACAGGACAAGGGGAATGGCTTGAACCTGCCAGAGGGGAGATTGAGATGAGCTCTTGGGCAGAAGCTCTTCCCTGGGAGGGTGCTGAGGCGCTGGCACAGGGTGCCCAGAGAAGCTGTGGCTGCCCCATCCCTGGCAGTGTTCAAGGCCAGGTTGGACACAGGGGCTTGGAGCACCCTGCTCTAGTGGAAGGTGTCCCTGCCTGGGGCAGGGGCTGGAGCTGGAGGAGCTTTAAGGTCTCTTCATCCCAACAGAGTCTGTGAAATTCAGCATTGTCCCAGGGAAGCGACGAGAAGCACCAGGACGGAGGCAGCCCATTAGCACCCGCATCCCTCCCTCTGCCCTCCACCCCCTCGCGCTCGCGCGCCTATGACTATCACAGCAATTAACACACTTGCTAATTAACTCTGAGCAGGTGCTGGTTAACTCTGTGCTGAGTAATTCAGAGCCGGCTCCAAGCAAATTGCTTTCAATTGGAGCGACGGGTGAGGGAGCAGAGTTGGCATTTTGCAACTGGGGGAAGGAAGAGAAAGCAAAGAGGAATCTCAGCTGGGAGATGTTTTTACAAAACAAGGAATTTGGGGGTGCTGCATCCACAGCTCCAGGAGCTGGAGGGGGGAGGGCACGAGAGCTGCTCTCTCTTCCAAGTCTTTGTTTCGGGATTATTTTAGCCACTACACACATTTCCCAGCTCTTTTCCCTATTTCTAAATGCTTTTCCCATGGCACTGGAAGCAGCAGGGTTCCGTTTACCTTCTCTTTCCCATTGTTTCTAAATAGCCCCATATTTCTCCCTGTGTGCTTAAAGCCACTTAGACTTCTCATAGCCACTTTCTACAGCCATTTGCTATTTTCACTATACTTTTATTGCATCCCTTTTTAGTTACCTCCTTACTAAAGTTAGCCCCGCCATGGCCGCTCCTCTTGGAGGTGAGGATATTAAGCTGTCCTTCCTTAAACCTCCACCTTGCAAAGCCTTGTGTGCTCCCAGCACGATGTCAGCTTAAATAAACCAAACCTCGGCTGCGCAGCTGCAAAGGGAAGATCAAAAAGCTGAATCCAAAAGCTTTAGGAAGATAAATCAAGGCAAATAAATGCATCCTTTCCAAAACTGGATTTTCCTTTCGAGCTCTGCACAGCCTTGATTTTCCCAGCATCTGCCCCTGTGCTCACGTGCTGCTTCCCAATCCTGTGCTGAAATACATAGGAGAGCCAAAGTGATGCCAAAATGTGGATGGGTTCATCACAGCACTGGTTCAAGGGGTGTTTTCCCCATCTCCATCCCCCAAAGCAGGCCAGCACCACAGTGATGTCCTTAGCCACAGGGAAACCTACAAAAGCAGCTCAAAGGACAGTTGGAGGCTAGGAAAAAAGGAAGGAAAAGGGAAAAGAAGAAAATCTCTCTCCTGTGAAGATGCTGAAAGGACCAACGTGGCTCATCTTACAGAGGAGATCAATGGAGGGTGTCTGATAACAGCACAGAAAGTCTGAAATCAAAGGTATAAAAGCAGATGACAGCTACAGCAGCCCGCTCTGTCCAGGCACCAGATGCTCTTCCTACAGGACAAACCCATCCTTTACCCAGGATTTGCAGGAATTCTTCCAAAGATGGGGTTATCCTTATTTGGCTCCATCAAACCAAGGGGCTGGCTCAGCATAATAGGTCCAAGCACTTTGGAATGAGGGGTCCTCCACACCGGGCATCCCTCCCCTGGCACCCAACAGGACCAATTCACCAAACCCAGCCCAGCGGCACCACCATTTGGGGGGTGCTCAGCGTTTACCCACGTACAGAAACAACCTCAATACCATGCTGCTTTGACACCTTCCCCACCTTGGAGCACCTCTAGGTGAGGAGGACCATTGCAAGAGAGTTTCAGCACGCAAGCAGTGGGCACGGGGGTCATGAGGGGCAGGGTTTGTCCCATCTCTCTGCCCGTGACAGGGGAAAGCCCACGCTGGGGCAATGCTGCTGAGCTGCAAAGCAACCTGTGAGCTGAGCCTGCCATGGGAAGTGGTTTACACCCTCTGCGCTGCTGCCGAGCCCTTCGCCACCCGGTGCTGGGGTGAGGGCACTCGGGGAACCGGGCTGCGGGTTGAGCAGTGGGGAGAGCAGCCCCACGCCCTGATGCATTGCTCCCCACTGCACACTTGCAGCACTGACCATGGGAAGGGTGCAACGTGCAACCAGTGGAGGTGCAACGTGGCACAAGAAGCAGCCTGGCAGCACCCATGCGATGCTCGGACTCTCCTCCCGCTGCAGGAGAGCTTGAAGAGTCACTGCAAACAAAGCAGCAAAAGCAGTGGGGAGAGCAGCCCCACGCCCTGATGCATTGCTCCCCACTGCACACTTGCAGCACTGACCATGGGAAGGGTGCAACGTGCAACCAGTGGAGGTGCAACGTGGCACAAGAAGCAGCCTGGCAGCACCCATGCGATGCTCGGACTCTCCTCCCGCTGCAGGAGAGCTTGAAGAGTCACTGCAAACAAAGCAGCAAAGCACAACTGAGGGCTCCAAACCTCAGCTTGAGGCTGCCCAGGTCCTGCCCCAGCACAAACCAACACAGCCACTTCCCTGCCTGCGGACAGAGCTGGACTTTCATCCCTTAAGGATATGGATTTAGCTCAAGTCACCTCTTGAACCCGCCTGTTTAAGTTCAGTTCTTGCCTTCCTGTTTCCTTTCTCTCTGACGGCCAGGCCTGCCTTTTGTGACTTAATTGTTGTTTTTTTAACATATCCTCTCTGCTGACACCAAGGACTTTAAGTTTCCTTCTTGGTGGTTTCTGGATCTGCAGCACTGGCTTCCTCCTCCTCTGCAGAGTGGGGGAAGAGCAACCTTCCCTAAAATCCAGAGCCTGTATCCATGTTAATGTTGCTCTTACCATAGAAGCACAAAGTCCCAGCCTCGTTTGGGTTGAAGGGACCTTAAAGCTCCTCCAGCTCCAGCCCCTGCCACGGGCAGGGACACCTTCCACTAGAGCAGGTTGCTCCAAGCCCCTGTGTCCAACCTGCCCTTGAACACTGCCAGGGATGGGGCAGCCACAGCTTCTCTGGGCACCCTGTGCCAGCGCCTCAGCACCCTCACAGGGAAGAGCTTCTGCCTCAGAGCTCATCTCTATCTCCCCTCTGGCAGCTTAAAGCCATTCCCCTTGGCCTGTCACTGTCCCCCTTTAGCCTACAAAGCCACTGGCGTGGTTCTTGCCATCACCAATGCAAGCACTGATGGCCCAAGCTGGCTTTGCTGCGGGATGGGGGCAGCCCCAGTACCCCGGAGGGATGCAGCAAAGGGGATTTGCACCCATACAGGGATGTCCTTGGCACCACAGCGGGCAGCGAGCGCAGCCATGGACTCCAACTCGCCAGCTCAGCATTGTTTAGCACCTCTTTATCTCCAAACCAAGATCAAAACCACACCAACATGCTAAAGTCTCCTCCAAAGCTTCTATTCTGGTTTCAGGATGATGCTATCTGGGTTCCTGTGTCGAGCCTCCAGATGCAGGCAGGGGGAGGGGAAGAGGAAGGCAGCCGAAACATGGCTCCGGAGCAAAGCTCCCGCTCACAAACGCAGCTGGAGCCTCCCCAGGGCCGAATCCTGCTCATCCACAGCAAGTGCAAACCCAGCGCCAAAACCCCCATCCCTCCCACACACCTGGTGCCTACGGGAAGGTCCCCACTTGCCCAGGATCAAGAGCAAACCCAGCGGCTCAGGTCCTCCTGCCTGTGCAGGATCCATCCCACCGGCTGCAGGTACAAACCTCGGGAGGCTCAGGAGAGCAGGAGCGAAGCTGGATTCAGCCGGGTCCCTGAGGAATATGAACAAGACACATATATTCCTGACCCAGATTCAGGAAGCTCTCTGGAGAAAAGCAGATGCCAACCAGCTCTGCTGAGCTGTAACAAAACCACGCGCCGTGCCAAGACCGGCAGAGTCTGGGGAGGGAGAAAGGCACATCCCATAGTGATGCCGGAGAGCTGGCATTTGCCTGTGCAAGGGCAGGGAGACAGGAAGGATTTGGAGGCAATTATTAAACTGGAGGTGCCCAGAGGAGCTGTGGCTGCCCCATCCCTGGCAGTGTTCAAGGCCAGGTTGGATGGGACTTGGATCAACCTGTTCTAGTGGAAGGTGTCCCTGGAAGAAGGGAGGCTGGGCAAGGCCACCAGGGAATCATCATCACCCTGTGCCAAGGCAAGGACACAGCTTCCTGGAGGAGAAGCCCAGGGGACAGCATCCCCTTTCCCTGGGACCAACCTCTTGCATGGAGCAGCCCTGTGCCACCTCCATCCATCCCCAGCGAGGAGCAGCCGGACACACGGAGCCATTCCCCTTCCCTCCCATCCTCTATCCATCAGCAGCTCCAGAGCTGGAGGCTGGGGATAATTTTCCCCTCTGTGCTAAGTAGGGTTTTCTAAATGAAGGGAAGTGAGAGCCCATTATCCAGCTCCATCACCCACCCCACGGCTCCCTGCAGGGCATGAAATAACCAGCTGCCAGCTCCCCGTAGCCCCGCGCCGTGGCAATGAGATCGCAGCTTCCCCTGTCACTGTTGTCAGAGCAGAATTTAGATACCTGGTAATGAGGAGGTTTAATATGACAGATGAGAGGTTGACTCATTAAAAAAGAAAGGAGTGAGAAGGAGAGAGCTGAATCCGGGCTCGGATCCTGCGTTCAGAAATCAGGAGGTTGGCAAAGTTGTCCCCATGCTGTTAGGGAGCAAGAGCATGGGATGGTTGAGGGTTGGAAGGGACCTTAAAGCAGGTCTCAACCCCAAATCATACCCCCAGTGGGGACTTGCACCAGTGCTGAGGCCACAGGAGGAAAAGGAGGGATGGAGGAGCAGGATGTGGCTATAGCTTTGGGGACCCCAAGTCCTGCTCCTAATTGAGTGCCCCTCAAAACACAACACACCAAGAGGGGATAACTGCTGCCTTCAGCTCCTGCACCGGAGGTGGGATCCCAGCACTGGGACACAGGAACAGGGTCCCCAGGGGCAGCTCAGTAGTGCGAGGAGGAGGAAACCTTCCCTGCAGGGAATTTAGGGGCTCTCCTTGCAAGGGGATGGGATTCCCCCTGGCAGCACAGGGGACAACTCTCCCCATGGTGGGTTTTACCCAGGGGAAACTCCATAAGACCCAACTGCTGCTCTGGACCATCCATGAGAATGATGGAAACCCACAGCAGCCCCACGGGACACGGCAGAGAGTGGAGCTGTCCCAGAGGAGACATTCCTCCTCCCTCCCATGTCCATGGGGATTGGGGATGCGCCCTCCACGGCCAGCACAGGGCATCCTGCTCTCACCTTCCCTTCACTCAAGGGCAGCGCGGCACCAATCTCCATCCCCAGCCCTCAAGCACGCTCCCGAAGGCTCAGCCCTTCCCCAGGGGCTACCAAGATCTCTCCAACTGGCCACCCCAACCCACTTCTTGTTCTTTCCCCACCCCCGAGCTGTGGTGAGTAAGAGCAGCAATGCCCAAAGTCACGGTGCTGCTGGTCTTATTTGCATCTCCTGGCTGCTAAACCACATCCACACCCAAAGCAGCCACCACATCCAGCAGGGCTAAAGACGTGAAGGCAACGTAGAAGCAGATGTTGCTCCTGCATCGCCCCATCCCATACTCAGGTCAGAGTTTCACTCCTAAGCTCCCAGGCAGCGAGCACTGGCCTCCGCGGGGTCTGCAGGGTCCAGCACGTGTGCTGAGGAGCTGGTGAAGCCAAGAGCATCCCATCAATGGGAAGAGGGTGGGAGTCACCAGCTCCTCTGGACCATGAGAAGAAGGATATGAACTTAAGCAAACTCAGGCTTATGAACATAACTCAAGCAAATGAGCTTAATTTGCCATTGCTATGACAGTGCTGAGTACTGGGAGGGTGACACCAGAGCCCTGTGGAGAGATGATGGGGAAGATCTGGCCAGGACCAGACTCCTTCCCCCATCCCAATGCTTAGACTCACCCATCACAGCTCTGACCAGTCCCTGGCACTTCCAAAATGGAAATAAACTCACAAAAATCAGTGTCCTGGCCACCTCCTTTTCTCAGGGGTGGACCTGCCCTTCCTTCAGTACATATTCCCACCATTGCATCCCAACACCTAACTTTGGTCCATAGCCACAGGCTCATGCTTGGAGCATGCTGCCCATCAAACAGCAGGAAGCTTACAAGTCCACAAAGAGCATTAATCATTTGGGACTATAACAGCACCATGACATGCAACCAGAAAGCAAAGCCCAGGGCATGAGGAACCGAGCAGAAAGAGCCATCCTTTGGCCCCATGACCTACAACCCAAGTGCTGCAAGAGGAGAAGGAGCCACCAAAGCCCACCGAGAGGCACAGACCAGGGTCTGGCTGCCACCTAACCCAAACTGAACTCACTGTAAGCGAACAGGAGGAACCAGGACAAGATGCCACCCAGCAAAACCAGGTTTAACTTCCTCTTCCCCTGCATTGCCTTGATAAATGTATTGGCTCCAAGATGTTAAGACCTCGGAGCAGCTTCCAGTATGTGAATGGCGCTACAAGGATGCTGGAGAGGGACCTTCGTCAGGGACTGGAGCGACAGGACAAGGGGTGGTGGGTTCAGACTGGAACAGAGGAGGTTCAGGTTGGAGAAGCTCTTCCCTGTGAGGGTGCTGTGGCGCTGGCACAGGGTGCCCAGAGAAGCTGTGGCTGCCCCATCCCTGGCAGTGTTCAAGGTCAGGTTGGACACAGGGGCTTGGAGCAACCTGCTCTAGTGGAAGGTGTCCCTGCCCGGGGCAGGGGTTGGGGCTGGATGAGATTTAAGGTCCCTTCACCCCAAACCAGGCTGGGATTCTCTGATTCCACGACTCAGGGCTGCTGGACCGGTGGAAGCCCACTCTCCACAAAGGCTTTGCCACGTGCTGGGGTGAGACACAGCCCTGCTCCCCCAGCTCAGCAGCACTGTGCATGCCCATGGTGGGACGGGGACAGCTCCGCACCCCGTGTCCCCACATCACAAGGCGGGTGGGTGAGGATCCAGCCCCGGCTGAAACGCAGCGGGACAGCTGGTGCTCAGCTGTTGCTGCTCACTCACAGGAACCATTCTAGACCCAGGGACATAGATCCTGCCCTGCCCCTGCCACCAACATCAAGCCAAGCCAATGGCCATCACTGGCAGCTCCGGCCAGACCCACTGGGGATGGTTCCCATTAGCAGGAAGCAACCGACTCACCCACATCCCTCTGCTGTGCTCTGTGACACCCTCCTGCATCCTGCATCCTGCATCCAGCGCTGGGGCAGCAGCACCAGAGGGACGTGGAGCTGCTGGAGCGACGCCAGAGGAGGCCATGGGGATGCTGCGAGGGCTGGAGCAGCTCTGCTCTGGAGCCAGGCTGAGAGAGCTGGGCTGGGGCAGCTGGAGAAGAGAAGGCTCCT
>NW_009935789.1:0-213 GCF_000696875.1 Nestor notabilis | reverse complement strand
GCCCAGCCCCAGTCCCAGCCCCACCACATCCACCCCTCATATGGCCAGGCAGAGCTCTAGAACAAGCCAAACATTTAGGAGATAGTTAACAGAAGCTGTTAAAACCCCCAACACCAACCTCAGAGGAACCACAAGAAATCACCTCCCAGCACGAGGATGGAGTAAACACGCTGCCTGCTCCCTGCTCCCCTTCCTGTTTGCTGTCACAGATCC
>NW_009935788.1:0-1185 GCF_000696875.1 Nestor notabilis | reverse complement strand
TCCTGCCCTGCATCCGCGGTGAGAGCCTATAGGGGCCTATAGGGGCCTAGAGACACCCCCTTCCTGCCCTGCATCCGCGGTGAGAGCCTATAGGGGCCTATAGGGGCCTAGAGACACCCCCTTCCTGCCCTGCATCCGCAGGGAGAGCCTATAGGTGCTTATAGGTGCCTATAGACACCCCAAGCCTGTGCTGCATCGGTGGTGAGAGCGTATACGTGCCCTATAGGTGCCTATAGACCCCATGCATCCTGCCTGGCATCCCTGCGGAGAGCCTATAGAGGTCTTACAGAGGCACATATAGATGTATAGGTGTCTTATAGAGACTTATTATCTTGTCTTACACGTGCAAGGGAGATCTATAGACATCATATACGTGTTTTATAGATACGTATAGGTGTGGTATAGGTATAGATACCCTATAGCATACCCATAGACACCCCCCATCCTTCTCTCTGTTTGGGGTGAGGGTCTGTAGGTACCTATAGACACTATAGATCCTGTCGTGCATCTCTAATGGGGACTTTGTAGAGAGCCATAGAGATCTCTCATCCTGCTCTGCATCTGTGGTGAGGATCTATAGGCATCTATAGACATCTTATACTCTATAGGTACCCATAGAAACCTACCACCTTGCTTTGCATCAGCGGTGAGGATCTGTAGAGACTTATAGACGCTCCATAGATACTCATAGAGACTCACCATCCTGCTTTGCATGTGTGGTGAGTGCCTATAGGGACCTATAGACACCTTATAGATACCCAGAGACCCCCCCATGCTGCTCTGCAGCAGGGGTGAGGACCTATAGGAACCTATAGACACCTTATAGGTACCCATAAAGACTTCCCATCGTGCTCTTCATCTGTGGTGAGCATTTCTAGGGACCTACAGATACCTTATAGATACTCATAGATACTCCCTATCTTGTTGTACGTCTGTGGTGAGTATCTATAGGGACCTATATGTACTCTATAGATACCTATAGGAGCACACACTCTTGCTTTGCATTTGTGGTGAGGACCTGTAGAGATCTATAGACGTTTTACAGATATCTATAGAGATCCCCCGTCTTGCTCTGTATCTGTGGCAAGTATCTATAGGAACGTATAGACACCCTATAGATACCCATTGACATCTACTACGTTGGGTTGCACTTCTGAGAGCTTATACATCCCTATAAGTACTCTC
>NW_009935787.1:0-21673 GCF_000696875.1 Nestor notabilis | reverse complement strand
ACGCTTGGAGAGGGAAAGAAATAAGACGGAAGAGCAGAAGAACTGCCTTCTATCATTTTCCATCCCTTGCTGAGCTGAACACAGTGTTGCCTCCGCAACATCAAATTCCATAAACTTTATTATTAGAGAAAATGCAGTTTTACATCAAAGCAGTTGTAAAAAACACAGCCAAACAAAAGTACTTGGCACAGGGAATTCAGCACACAGGCGTTACACGCGTCCATGAAGACTGCCATCCCCGAACGCTACTGCATCTCTTCTTCGCCCTTGGGCCCTGTACTCCTACATGCTCCTCCGCAAACAAGAGCGCAGGACAAACGTTACCAGAGTATACGAGATGTTAGGCAGAAGCGCTTCCCGTGGAGGGTGCCGAGGCACTGGCACAGGGTGCCCAGAGAAGCTGTGGCTACTCTATCCCTGTCAGTGTTCAAGGCCAGGTTGGACGGGGCTTGGAGCAATGTGCTCTAGCGAAAGGTGCCCTTGGCCATGGCAGGGGGTTGGAACTGGGTGAGCTTTAAGGTCTCTTCCAATCCAAACCATTCCATGAGTTTATAATTTTGGTGGTGTGAATTTTTGCTGTCTTCCTCCTGGCTTAAGCTCCAGGTGAAAACTGGGGCACAGCTGATTTGTCTTCGGCATCTATTTCCATCCGGGCTCAAACCCTCCTTTTCTTCCATAGAGGTCTCAAGTTTCAGCTGATCTCCCAGAGACCCGAATGTGTTCAGTAATCCTGAAATAATCGGCTTTTATTAGTTGCTTGCTCTTTAACATCCTTTATTGGAGCATTTCAAAGACCTTCAATTAAGCTTCAGAACCCTCCTAAGCTGGTGTCAGTATCCTTGTTTTACACGGCTTCACTGAATCACAGGAGGTCAAGAGTCCCCCCCAAAATAATTTGTGAACCTGTATTGGTTTCTCTATTTATTCTTCCACTGAGGGCTTGAATCAACCTCGAGGAAACAGCCACAAGCCAGGACCATGCTGGTTTTGTTGAGTTTTCACTGGGATGCCTCATTAAATGCTCAGCCCTGAAGCTGCCTTTTTGGTCTGCTCTCTTCATACTCCAATATTTGGAATAATTAGCTTTCTCATTACAGACTCAGAGAAGCAGGGGAGAGTCAAGATTCTCCATTTTATGTGTGATTTTATTTCCTTTCATGTAGTGGGGAAAGTCCTGTTGGTTGGAGGACATGACCCTGGGAGAGACACGTGGAGGACCAGGGCTGCTCTTTGACCCTTCCTTCTCCAGGGGCTTGGTGGTAACTGAGTCCTATTTTTGTCCCTCATAATACCACAGATATTTCAGGCTTCTGAGCAATCATCTCTGTCTACTATCCTGCCTCAGGGATACAATTTGCTGCTATTAAAGTTGTTGGTTTTAACTGTGATTTCAGTGGCAGGAAGATGAAAATCCAACAAATGTAAAAGCCTGTGCCCAAGCATCTGCATTTTATAAGTCACTTGGTATTTTTCATTAGAAATTACTCCAATAAATGTGGCTTGCTGGTCAATTTAGCAATATAAGTGCTTCTGATGAGCTCTCAGTGAAAGACAAATAAGCAGGTTTCAGCAATATGAGTCTTAATGTTTCACAGAAATTAAAAAATCAGAAGTGAGTGTTGCTTTCCACTAATTGCCAGTTTACAGTCATGTTCCCACTGCTTTCTTAAGGAGCGTCACCATTCAGACCTTTAAAAAATATGCAAGAAACTTAGAGAAGACAGTTGCTACGATTGATTGGATGCAGACATCTATAAAAAAAATAAAAAAGAGAATATGGGAAAAGGCAAGCAATATCTCTGAGTTTCTCTGAGTTTTACAGGCAGCAGAAGACTCAGCTGCTGTTGTTACTGAAATACACTGCCTGTAGGCAAAGATTTCCATTACCAGCATATCAGTCACATGGGCAGGGAAGGAGATAAAAAATTGGTCCTTCGCACAATGTTCAGCAGAGGTAATTAATTGGAGATCGATTCAAAAGTAATCTAGCTCCTTTTAAGTTTACAGTGATAAAACCATGAAGGATAGGATGGAGCAGGAGAAATTCCAACCTGGCCAGACATGAAATGAGCTCTGTGAGCAGGAGCAGCCAGTCAGCCCTAAGACTTTCCCAAGTGTTTCCTCATGGGTATTTCTGGTAATTCTTCATTTAACTTTCAGTAGTGGCACTTCTGTCTCCGTTTCAGTTGTGAAGCCCATTGCAGTACTGATGCTTTAGCAGCTCCGCAGTGAACAGCAGTGGAGGGCTGAGGCTGCAGCCTTGTACCTTATTCTTCTGAGACAAGCCTATTTAAAGCATGTAAATGGTAATTATTTATAAACCACCTTTACAATCCATGTATTTTTTTCTGTCTATACAATTTTTCCAGCCTCTGAAAGATGATCCAATTAATGCTGTTATGTCACCAGACCATCCTGTCCCTACTTATAATCCTTATGGAAAAATTGGTGGCAGTTACTTCCATTTTTTCAGCACAGCATCCCTGACTGCTGTCAGGGTAAGGATTACTTCAGAGGATTATTTCAGAGTGTCTGCTCTGCAATTTCAGCCTATTCCCTCTCTTCTCTTTTTACCACACTGCTTTGCCAACTGAGAGATCCTCTAAGTGGGAATTCCCCAATTAACAATGTCCTCATTGCTTCTGACAAGCCACACAGGGCCCTGGTTTCACCACCCTGAAATACTCCCTTTTATACCCACTTTTCATCCAATTAGGTGTCAAGAAACTTGACAGGCAGAGAAGCATTCCTCCTGATGGTGATACAATGGAGCAGACATCATGTCAGATGTCTGCAGGTCAGATGCATACTGCTTGTCTTCAGGACTAGGATGAATGTGTGGACCTGCACATGCATTTGGAACTTGGTATTAAAACTAGATCTGGAAATCCTGCTGCAGGATTGAAGATTTCCATTGCCAATTTTTGAGGTGTTGCTACAACAGAATAATTTTTAAGCCTGTTACTAAGTAATGAAGAAGAATCAAGACTGACCAGGCACAAGGGGGAGAACCAGACCAGAATGACATTCCCTGAGCCCTCTGAATACCCATGACAATACTAGCAAAAGTAGTACTAACTCTTGTATTTCATCTAAATGATATTTCTTTATAGTCAGATGTTTGTTATGTCTTGAGACATCAACTCCGAAAGTCTAACAGCTCAGAGCACATCGCTTAGGTTTTACCAGGACTCAGGACTTTGATGTATGGATAAAGGAAAATCTTTTAAAAGTTTTTTTTTTCCCCAAGTCTTGAGAAAATACATTAAGAGAAGAGCTCAGCTCCTACATGACTTACAATGTTGGTAGAGGTGGAGGCGGCTTCTATGCTGTGTAAGCAAAAAAATTCATACTCAGTTTTGACGTGTATTTCTGCATTTTGAATTGTGCATGAAAATACAGAATATTGACCTATCTTTCAAATAATTGCAATACTCCACCATATGCTACCAAATTAAAATATAGCCATTTTCTTGTGACTGTACAAGCATTTTGCAGCTATAGGTAATAAAAATGTCTCAGACAGCTAACTGCCTCTCTCCAGAGGCAACAGAGTCATTGCAACCTTCTAACCTTATAGATTCTTATTTTCATTAGGTTTTTATTTAATGAAAGAATAAACCCCACACACTTCAGTGGTACAGCACACTCACACATAGTTAGTGCAGAAGCAGAGCCCCAGGGAAATATATTTTATATAAGAAATTAATTTAATTTTGCAGCTTTTTTTTGCTCTTCCTAAAAACCTGCTCAGAAGTATAAATTTCAGGTGGGACACTGTGGTTATGAGCAATGCTGGGCACAAGATATGACAATGCATTATATACATAGTCCATAGTGCATTATAATCCATAACTGGAGAGACACAGATGGATTCCCCACCTAGCAGGTAATCCTGCAGCTTCTGCCTTGTGAAGCAATTGGAAGCATTGGCAGTTTCTGTGCTTCCTCCTTGGAGGGCTGGAACCCTTTTGATGCTGTGGAAGCTGTGCTAATGATTTCCTTGAGTCTTGTGTGCCATTTGAGCTCTCCTAGACGCACTGCAGCCTGCAATGTGCATCCCTTGGTGCACCACAGTCCTGCATCTCTCCTGGCAGCCCCTACTTGCTCGGTTAACAACTTTTCTCCTTCCCTGATAAACACAATACTAATTTTTGTTTTTATTTTCTTGGCAAGATCTCAGGTGGTGATAGAAGATGGGCTTTTCCTGCATCCTGGCATTTGTCCATGTGATAATGTCAGCGTAGTGTAAGGGACTTCCAAGCATTTGCCCAACATAGGTGACCCTAGGACCTGGATTGCTTGGTAGGGGATGAGCAGAGTTATTTTCTACTAATATCAAGGCTATTAGCAGCAAGAAGAATCATTTGTGCACTTTGAGCTGGCTTCTAAACATCTAACGGGCTGCGATGGGGTCAGCTATTGGGAAGTAAACAGGAAAGCACGGTTGAACCTCTGCTTCTCCCAGTGCTCACAAAGGGAGGAAATCAACACTGAATATGTTTCCACACCTATTAGTTCTCCATTGAACAGGAAACAATCTTAAATATGACAGGTTGCAGAGAACTTCTTCCTCTCTGATACCACAGAAGAAAGATGAAAGGTGAATTTGAAGAGAAAAATAAGCTTCATTTAACCTAATGGTATAAAGTGAACAAGAAAGCTTTAACCTATTGATTCAGGGCATGGCATAAAGTGTTGCAATGGTCCTTTTCAGTGCTCTGAGACTGTGTATTGAATTAAAGAAGCATTCAACATACTGGCACTGAGTCTCTGAACCTCTTTTCTTTCAAATGTGTGTTTTCTTTGGCTATTATGTAAAATGTATGCATTGTTTCCTTCCTAGCGAACTGTCTGAGCAAAATGCTTTCCAACATGAAACTTATTTGCCATTTTACAAATAAGATTATTCTACTGTGTTCAGTGATAGATTTCAGAAAAAGGGAATTTGCTCCAATTCTCATCATTCTTTGCAGTTTCAAGGCACTGTATCACAGCTTTTTTCCAGCATTAATGTAAAGGGAAACATTGTGCATGTTGTGAATCCCACCCTCAATCCCTGCCCTGCAGAAACAGAAGCTCCCCTGTTGTGATTGTCCAGAAACAAACCTACCACAAACCCCATATTTTTTCCCTATTTGCTCCTGATACAAAGCTGTTTTCCAAAGAGCATGTGTTTAGCTGGGAGGATCTTGAGTGAGAAAGCAAGCAATTAGGAAGGACCAGCCCACAGCATCTGCTATTGCCAGCCAAACTGCTCCTGAAAGGTGTGAAAAAACATCTACCATCAGCAAAATCAACATTTTTATTGTGCCTTTTCCTTCCTAAAATTTAATGGTTCCTAAATCACTTTATTTTAAAGTTTCAAGGGAAAAAAAAACGTCTTCCTAAGTGAAGACTTGGACCATCACAATTCTGAGTAAATTTTTATGGCCAAGCTATAAAGTGGTGGGTAATGGAAATGCTGACAAACCTTTAGCCACAGTGGTCCCAGCTGGCCCCTTTGATAATAAATCACATGAAATGAGGAGTAAACAGGAATTTGTGATTCACCAGGGCTGTGTGCAGCACAGTGGTAAAAACAAGTTGGATTCTCAGCACTGCCACATGTGGCTTTTTTCCCCAGCTTCTCTTTTGACTCGATGGCTGGAATGTTTTAGATTAGTGCTGGGTGTGGGTTAAGACTTTATGTTGCAAATATTTCAACATGTATGAATCTTTAATACACCACTGCTCAGCTTAGCTCAGGAAACCTGAAAATTATCCTGTAGTGATGATGCAGCTTTCACAGAAACATTATTATATGATGTACCAGCAAAATAACAAGCTTAAATTTGTCATAGTACTGGCTGCACGCTTGCAATCAATTTAGCTTTGTACAAATGCAAAAATGTTCCCTTGGGTATGCGTGAAATACCAGATTTCTCCAATGCCTATGGAACACTATAAAGAGATCAAAAGTGACTGAAATGGCATGCACGTGGATGTTTTGCTTCACAGCCTATTAAAATGCACCCAAAGTAAAATACTTTTAGCCAAACAAATAAAAATGCTTTAATACCCGCAGCACAAACTGGAAAAAATGAGGATCATCCACTTTTAGAGAAGTGAATTCACAGGTTACGAAGGTAGAGTCTGGCACAGCCAGGCGCTGGCACTCAGCCACGAGCATCTCAGATGCACAGTGAATGCTAATGAGTTTCATTATTTAATGATAAACAGCAATGTTTAATTAGTGCAACCATTGCTATGCATAAAATACTTTAATTACACTGAAGGCTGGTGGAAATAAGCCAGTTTGGGGTGAAGTTGAGTGGGAGGCTCAGCTCTCATCTGTGCACTGAAACATGGCCATCAGCAGAGACAAAGACAGGGGTTTGCCCTTGGTGGCTTGACTCACAGGTTAATTATACGTAGACATCACTTTGGTTTGGGTTTAAATTGGCAAGTGGGTGGGGGACATTTTAAATTTCATCTTGTGTCCACAAGAGGTTGTCGCTGCTGTTGGGTGACGAAAGATGTCCCTGTGGGCTGCAGAAAGCCCCTCACCATGACCACGGGCCATCTTGGATGGTGCACGGAAAACAGAGTTAGGAGGAACTGAATGAAGATTTTTAGTGCACAAATTGTCAAGACTGACATTTCCTCTTTATTTTCAGGATAGTGCAACAATTTTCAGCTATTGGGAAAGCTGGGTCTTACTGTAGATTAAACCCCTCAGACAATTAGTGAAGGTGCATGCAGGAAAAGCAAAAGCAGTTGTAGTTGTAGTTGTAGTTGCAGGCATTGTTTTAAAACATGCTGGGTGAAGACAGTTCATGGGTCCTCCTCCAGGTAACCACCAGCTGTTGCAGACGCTAACTGAAGCCAGCCCTGACACCCTCTGATCGGTGTGGTGGGTCTGCACAGTGATGGTGCAAGCTGAATTCATAAGCCAGGACTTCAGCCCCGTTGTTGTCTTGCACCCTGCATGCCAGAGCCTGCAGCCTCCCTTGAAACCATCGATGTTACCCCCAAATCCTTCTTTCCTGACATTTTTTTCTCCTCCAAAATGTGTCTTCAGACCTGCCCCCATTTTCAGCTAGGTTTTCTTTCCCATCTGCAGGGCAGGACATAAGGCTGAGGCAGGAGTAGACCTTCATCTCCAGCACCCCTTGCCCAAATAGTCACTCACTTCAGCTCAGGAGGTGTCTAAGTGAGGGATTTGTACCTTTCGGGAGTGGTCCATCTGCCGTGGCTGTTCCAGGAGGAGCACAAGAGAAGCCACACATAAATAGTACCTTGTGTCACCACCAGTGGAGACATTAGTCCTCAATACCCACATAGCAGATGGGCTGGAGGAGGATCATCAGCATCCTTGGTGCTGCCAGGCGGCTAAGTGGTTGCATGTGTTGTCACTACACAGGAGTGTAATTGTGGGACGCTGCATGTTGCCGGCTGAAAAGGCAATGAAGTGGTCAAACTGGAATGAAACTGCAGCTCACCGTTTATTCCTGACTGGATAAACTGAGACAGGATGTGAGCCCTGGGACGGAGCCTGCCAGAACCTGTCACTTGGGTTTTCCTTCACTCCGAAGCCTGTGCTTGTACTTTCACCTGCCTCAAAATTGGCTGCCCCCAAGCCCAGAAGGATGCTTTAGTGCACAGAAATGAAAAGTATCTTCCAGCTTTGCTGGTGTTAGATTTTCTCTGGAACTTTTTTACAAAGAAAAATTATTTTATCAGTTAGTTTATCAAAGTTTTCATGGTTAATTTTATTCATTACATTGCTTTCTCAAGGCAGCATTTTTAAATGCTGAAAACTTTTATCTCAGCCTTTTCTAAATGAAAAGTAGTCATTTAAAGAAAAAAACCCCAACCAAATACCTTCAAACCAACCAAAAACACATTCAGCAATAACACACATGTGAGAAAATTATGATTAGGCTTATGATGAAAGCACCTGAAAGAAACTGAATTGTTTCAACTTTCTGGTATGTTCCAGAGACATCTCAAGACATTAAAAACTAGCACCTGCCCAACTCCCTTACGATGCTGGTGTCTAGAAATGGGGGATGTGGTGGGAAATGTCTGTGATAGCCACATGTCAAGTCCCAGGTACCCCCCAGCTGTGTGTTGGGCACAGAGCTAGCATGAAGGTCCATACATTTGTATAATACCTCCTATGTACACAGGAACCCACAGCTCTGCTGGTGAGTATAAGAGGTCCCACCAGCTCTTCTGGTTCCTGCCTGGATGGAGACTGGGAAGGCAAGGACACAGATTGCTCATCATTATTGCATACCCATTAATTACGGAAAGCTTTTGACATCGAGGCTGCATGTCCTGGCTCAAAGACGTGCTGGGCTGAGCAACTTCATGGAAGTCACCACAGGCGGCTATGCCGGGAGTGCAGCAGTGACAGCATCCACCTTCTGCTCCTCCAGCCTGGGAGGAGAGGAATGGCTGCTAAAACCAGGCCAGCAACCCAGAAATGGGAATTTGCCCATTTGTCCCAGCTGGACACGCTTGCCTTGTCTGTCTCTGCTCAGCTGCAGGGCCAGACCTGCAGAGCAGAGGAGAGCTCAAAACACAAGGCTGTGTCTGTGTCCATTTCACCTCTGAGGAAAGAGCACATGTAGCTTGAATTTCTTCAAAGTCTCCCCTGCTCTCATGGTTGTATTCTGCTGCCCAAGGCCATTGATAAAGGGGCATAAATGGCACTGGAAGAAAATCTGCCTTTTTTTGTCAGCTGCCACATAAGTCACAAAAAAACCCCATTAAAATAAATTATAAATGTCTGGTCTTATAACGAATTCCTATTTTGCAAGTTTGAAAACTTCAGTTCTTTGTGGAACATATTTTCTTCCTAGAACTTTGTGCTTCTGCCTTTATTCATCAGAACTATTTTAGTCTTAATTTAACATTATTCTGTTGCTGCTTTATGGATGAGAAACACATTGCTCTCTCCCCTGCTTGCATCTGCCACAAAAACAAAAAGAAGATATTCTGCACCTGTCCCTGCTTCACAACCAGCTGAAATGAAATTCGATTCAACGGCCGCTAAACAAAGTGCGAGCAATGACTCAGTATGGAAATAAGACTTATTTCTTTTTAACTCTATTATGTGGCAGCACAAGAGAGCAGGCATGCTTTCTTGTACAGCGTATATATATATATGGTGAGCCTATTTCACAGTCTTCTTCCAATGCTTTCTCAACAACTCTGAGACAAAAGGAAAAAATACTGTCTCTCTCTCCTGCGCATGACACTGATGCACATCTGCTCTGTTTGCTATTTACTTTTTTTAAATTTTAACTAGGCAGGGTTAAAATACAAGAAAATGGAACAGAAATAGAGGAAATGTCTCAAGTCTCAGGCTGCAGCCAACCTGCACTTGAATCTTCCCAGTATCCACCAAACTTTTAATTGGAACTTGTTTAATAGACCCTTTGTTTTAAAGAGGGGTGGCTTCTCCAGAGGCTGTGCTTTTTTCATCCCTGAAGGTTGTCAAGACTTGGCTGAGCAAAGCCCTATCTGACCTGGGCTGATGCTGGCAATAGCTGGGTGCTCAGTAGGATGCTGGACTGGATGAGCCCCACAGGTCCCTTCCAATCAACACTGCTATGATTTTGACTTCCTGCTGCTGCTATTATAAATAAGGTTGAATCAAAACCAGTGCTAAGTGTGGGGGTTATAAATACCATGGTCTTCATACACTGCTGGTGGTTATAATCTGCCAAATTCCATCTGCATTGCAGATGTGGCATGTTGAAGTGGCCTAGCCACTTAACTCTAGTTGCAGGTTGGAGCTTTAGGCTTTGGAAAGCCAAGGTTAATTTACTTATGATGACTAGATGATGGCGTTGTTTATTATTATCCGTGTTGTAGGGATATTCCAGTGGTCCATTCAGAAGTGGAAGCCTGGTGAGATGGGCAGTTTCCAGACACAGAATAAGTTTCTGCTTCTACAGGAAAAAGAACCAACCCTGAAACTACTCCTTGCCTTCAAAAACAGACAGATGAAGCGTGGAGGAAGCTAAAAAGTATGTCAATATAGCAAACAGATCAGAGAGAGGATTGGAGTAAGGTACTTTGGTGCTTGTGCATCTTCATTTGTCTCTGCTACAGAGTTTTTAATGGAAAACAACCCTCCTTTAGAAAAAATTGTAAGACAGAAAGAGACATTACTGGAAAAGAAATTGGTTCTGAGCAAAGATAAAGCAGGACATGAAGAGAGAAGACAGCAAGAAGCAGAGAGGGCAGGTGAGGAGGGGTGTTTGTGGTGCTGGAGTTTATGATGTGGGTGAGAAGCCAGCAGAACAGAGTGGATCCCAGTATATATGAGGAAACCCAACTGCCAGGGGTGGGTGAAGGCTAAGTAGAGAGGACCATGCAACTCTCCAGGGAGCAAGCGTAGCAGAGGTGCTCAGAGATCCTCCCTGCTCTGTCTAACTCTACATGCTTTGAGGAAGAAACTGCTGGGAGGTCAACTTGTCTCATATCTGCAAGGTTTTGACTAGAGTAAGTATAGGGCTCTGCTGCTCTGGCCCTCCACCAGGCAAGACCTTCAGTGATGAGGAGGTGAAGCACTGTGCTGTATTTTCACTTCTGATTAACTTCAACCACATTTCAGGCCACGTTTACATCTGCATTTTGCTTTAACCTTTCATACCTTGCCATGGACCTTAGTCTTACGAGGGAACTTTCTCAGATTCTGTATGGGAATCCTAACTGCTGTGTTACACCCATGGACTATGCATAGTTCTACTAGGAAGCACATCTCTATGTACCACATGTCCACTACCTGTGAAATGAAGGTGGGTGCAACATATTGAAATAGTTCATCTGGAAACGTTTCAACTCTAACGATGCTGGGGCAAGAACTATGGAAACTTTAAAAAACTATGGAAGCTTCCATAGCAAACTTACTAATATCTGCTGTCCACCTGAAGCAATCTGGTTTCCTCCTCACTCAGATTCATACATTCATTAACTTTCAACAGAAGTTTAGTTTTCGAGACTTTTATCTGTTCCTTCTTTTAAACAAAATCCATTTTGTTACAGTGAATAAACCTAATAAATTCCCAACCACAGTAAACAAAGCAATTTTTTTTTTTTTTTTTTTTTTTTTTTACTGCATAATATAGCTATGCAAAGAGTGCTAATTGCTTCTTTTGGAAAAAGTGCCTAAATGTTCCTGTTCCAGCACAGAACAAGCAGTATACATACAGTGCCATCAAGGTTGTTTATCTTCCCTGCTCCTCTATTCTTCATATTCTCCACTTCAGTTATTCTGAAGCATGGCAAGCTCCATATAAAATGAGTAAATGATTTGAAAAGTAGCCCTTTCAGAGTTAAGATGAGTGTAAAATAGGAAGCAAAACAGTCTTTTCACTGCACAGTTACATCATCCTCATGTGGAAAGCCATAGAAAGCCTCCTAACTTGCTGCTCTCACTAACAGGTTGTCTTCATTCCTCAGAGAGGCACTGACACAATTATTTCTCTTCCTATTTGCAAAAGATCAGAATCAAATGCAGAAATACACACCTTCTGAAGGATATAGCTTGGTGGCAAAAATCCAGTGAAGGTCTGAGGACCTGGCTTTGCTAGTCCTAAGTCTACATTGTGCCATCTAAATGCACATGAGAGGAGAAAGAAGGTTGCTTTTGGAAACCACTTTTCCAGTTTTCCAACTTCATGTTTGATTCACATCTCATAAGCTCTTAAATGCCTGTCAAAAATTAAATTCAAGTAAAAAGTGTTCTTCATGGCCCATAGAATGATGCATTTCAATAACCATGTTTTATGATATTGACTGCTCCTTTTTTGTTGCTTTCTGTCCACAGTTTCGTCTGAAAGTCACCAAGAGAAGTTCACGAGCTGTCAGCCAGTGCCTCCAAAGCTTTCTAAGGGTGTCAGGTTTATTGCTGTGCTAATATTTTGGAGATAGGAACCTCTATTGAGGAATATAAAGGTAATGATGACACTCACTTGCCCTAATTTTGTGAGGAATAAGAAATACTGGGACTTTCTTGCAGGACAGAGAGGTCACCTCCTTTTCCCATAAAATGCACACCCCACAGAGTACCTCTTGGAGACAGATTCCTCCAATCCAGACAGCACACCTGAGCTGTAAAGCACCCTCTCATCACAGACAGCTTTGTGTCATTACTAATGGGAGGTAAAATTCACTCTGAAGTGTATTTCTGACAATAAAGTTCAGCTTAACCCAGTAGCTGCTTTTGAAGGGAAAAAAATATTCATATTTTAAGTCAAAATGAGGACATGGAAATAGACCTGGATCAAGGAAAGGTCTTCATCATTTTCCAGCCCAAATTCATAAACACACTGTGTGAAGCAGCAACTGGAGCAAACCAAGGAGACGCAACAGCAAACTGTCCCAGATGTGCCTGCTTCAGAGACCACCCTGATGATGCAAGGATGCTCACTGGTCCTGACCAGACTAGAGGGGGTCAATAACAAGGGGTGAGTTTCTACTATGTGTTGGGACAAGTGCTAAAGGGCAACTCCAGCAGCTACGTCCATTGCCAGCAGAGCTCTGTGTTCAGGGGAAAAGCTTGTGTTTCACTGGGACGCACGCACAGCCTGTGGGCACATCTGCAGACTGTTTGAAAATGCGTACATTGGACTTGACTCTGCCTGTCCCCTACCCACACGCTGGAGTCAGTGCAGTGATATGCAGGACAGTCTGTTGTGCGCAGAGGAGGAAGCAGGGACTGTACCCACTCAAGGGAGGACACACTTCCTCCATCACCAACCACGTAACTGTTGTGTTCTTCCCTGCAAACAGGCATGCAGGTATGAGTCAGGATGAATCAGCTGCTGGCAGCAGGGGACAGCTTGCTCTTGATTACAACCACGCTGGCATCTGGCCGAAGGGCAGGCGGGCTGAGGAGCAGGTGTCACCGGAGGCACTGCTCCCACATCACAGCTTTCTGCCACAGCAAGAATACTTGGGCAACACCACAGGGATAAGCAAACCCCATGCACACCCCTTACTGCATATTTGATCCATACAAGGGGTGTTACAGTCCCAGAAATTCATATTAGCACCTCTAAGCTACCCCTTCCCTCTTCAGCAAGGCACCAAGCTACCTAAAGCCTGTGGCTGCCTTTAACCTGCAAGCAAATTTGCAGATATCTGCCTTCTGAAGTAATAATTAAAATGACAACAAAGATGGAGAAAGAGGGAGAAAAAAGCCTGAGGTGTCAAGATCCAGTGGGCTTTCATAACAGATGTGTTTTGACAACAAATGCTAATGTGCACATCTGTAAAAGCAAAAATAAAAGACTCCGATCATAAAAAACCCTGCAGCATCCTGGTCACATTTGAACGTGCAAGGGGTGAAAGAAAGTCCATAAAAGTGTCCATCAAATTGATTTTGTTATAGTGGGTTCTCTGCTTTGAAAAAATGCTCCACAGGTGCCCTTGTCACTTCAGTATGGTTTTTAGTATCAAGATTAAGCAGCTGGTAATTCCTCTGCACAATGAGATGACCTGTGGCTTAGGCTGAAAACCATGTTGAGGTGTCAGAATGATGCTGATACCCCTCTCAGTTCCGTGGCAAGTCTGACAGCTCCCACCTACTGCCCTCATGGGAGACAGCCCCTGACAGAAAGGCAATGCTCCCAAAAAGATTCATACATCAGTGTATGAAAAAAGCTTGCAGTTGCTACAGGCATATTGTCTTTTATACTCTACACAGCTGTAGACAGATGCTGGTAGCAAGAATGAATCACTGAAATAGGGTGTAAATTGGAATTAGGGAGCAAGGCTCTTCCCTGTGGCCAAGGATGGGGAGCCACGTGCCTCAAATGCCTTCTGCTGCAGTGCTGCTGCATCCTGGTCCCTGCATCACCCACCACCTCTGCATGGCGTGAGATACTCATGGTTCACACACAGGTATAGAAAATGCTGTGTATTTGTATCACAGTTCAGAGGGAATTTATAGTCAGTATTTTTAGGGGATTATTTTTTATTTTAAATATCATTTGTTACAGTTTCAAAGCCACAGACATAGTGAAGAAGCCGATGGAACTATGTTATTTCATGTTACATTAGGATCTGAAAAATATTACTGGAAAACTTACGTATTCCTGTGTCTGTTTCTTAGGAAATGCATGTTTTTAAAGCAGCATAGCTAAATAAAGTCACAATGATAGAAAAAATACAGCCCGATACCAGGTACTGTTCTGCCCAGTGGATGAGGTGACTCATGGCTTTGCCTGGCTCTATTTTAAGGCACCAGAATATCCAGCCTCTGCCTGAGATGGTGAATGGTTTGCCATGATGCAGATCATTTGTACTTGTCAGCCCCAGCCACTTTCCTGTTTACTCTCACTAATAAAACTCCGACGTCAGGAGTGAGTTGTTCTGGTACTTGCATTTCAACATAGGCGCTCACTGGGACCTCCTTATTCAGGATTTTGGCTGTTCTGCATCTGCTGTACCTTGTTAGCCTCCTCCCTTCAATAAAATCTGCCTTTAAAGCTGCTGGTGATCCTTTACAGTGAAAAACACCATGGCACTTGATGTTCTTTTTCAGCATCTGCCACCCTTATTTCCCACACCCATGTTCCCGTGAACCTGTTTTCCCATAAGCTAATAAGAAATAACTTATTCTGCTTTACAAAAGAGTATAGAAAAACACATATTAGATGGTGGAAATCTTTAAGAATGAGCTGCAAGTCATTCCTATATACTTAAAAACCAAGCTCAGACGGCAAGCAGCTCTGACCCTTTAATTAAACCCAGAAAACAGTTGATGTGATGGAGCTCTCCAGCGAACATTTTGAGTTTGAGAGGCAGAAGGAGCTGCACTGGGCACCAAATCCACTTCTCCTCGCACTGATCCAGCACACAGAAGATTGTGAATAAACAGGAATTCTTTTCAACTCTGTTTTGCAATGTGTTACAATGGCAAATCACTGAGGGTTCAGCCAAGAACCGTGGTATTTATCCTGCTTTGTCTGCACACGATTTATACCCATCAAAGACAAGAAGCGGGCTGTGTACAAATAGTGATGAACAAATCCAGGAAGGTTTCAAGGAGAAATAAGCTGGAGAGAAGCACTAAATCTGAATTCTGCACAGATCAGGCAAGGAACCCAGGCAGAAATGGGGAAATGCCTTAGAAAGGATAATTTCCAGAAAGCTGAAAGGCAGCAGGTGCCTCATCCTGTAGGAGGAAGAAGAACCACGTCCCCTTGGTTGGGAGCATTATGCATACCATGGCTTGAGGACATTTCAGGGGTACTGGGGATGTAGCTGCACTAAAGAGATGATTCATGCTCTTACTTTGCTGACAAGAGATGTCCACACGCTGAGGGGGGACACAGGGCTCCAGGTTACCTGCCCAAACACTTGTGCAATGAATCATCAAATGTCAGGGCATGGGAACACAATTTTCTAAAGGAAATTCATAGTCCATTTTTTTCCCTCTTACTGTTAATCCAACTTGAAAAACCATGTATTCAGAGTGAGTGAGAGGCTTTATTTAAGATTTCCACTACTAATGCAAATTCTGTAGTGGCTGGCTACCCAGGCTGCATATGTATTGACAAAACCACTAAAATCAACCCCATTTTCAGAGAACCAGACACTGATCCAAATTGTCCGGAGGGGTTGCCAAATGAAAACTACCTGTGAAGTTGGGGTTGCACCTGAGCTTTAATTTAGGGACCATCTGAAGCCTTGTTTAATACTGTTCACTCCATGGGCAGCAAAGGTGACTCTGCACCGCATTTTGAAGAGAAGCCATGGTATTGCCATGGCATGTACGTCACACCATGGCCACTGTCCTGTCCCCATGTGTGACTCACTCCCAAGTTTCTGAGTGCTTCAGTATTGCAGATTGCTGGCAACAACATCAAACTGTCCTCTGGATCTGTCTGAACCTTCAGAAATAGCAGTTAAGAACCAAATCATCCCTGGAGAAGCTATTATCTACTCATCTCATCATCTGATGCTGATGTGAGACCATGGCAGTCTACGGCAGTCTACAGCAATGCATCTGTTGCTTCCATTCAGAAGTGGCGTGATGGGAAAGTTGTGAGCATAACAAGTTGCCACAAATCCCTCTTTTTCCTCTGTACCATCATGAGCACTTTGCCTTCCCAACCAAGCAGAGACAGTAAAACAGCTCCACTGAAGAACTCCTTGTATCTCTGCTCAGAAAAACACAAAAAGATTCGTGCAGACAAGGCTTCAAGCTCTGGTAATCAGGAATTTCCAGTCTGAGCTGCCTATCATGCTGTTTGCATGATGGTTTCATCCAGTCTGGGCAGCTCATGGCTGTGCTGTGCAACATGTGGTCCTCCTTGGTTTCTGCATGTCCCCACTACTGCATTGCCCCATTGAAAACCCAGGTTTTATTTATTTCCCTGATTTTACAAAGAAACAGAAGGATCGGAGCAGGCTGTGCACATGTATATTTTTGCCTTGCATTATTGCCCGTCTTATTAACACCTACTTAGATTAAGAACCTCAAAATATAGAATTTTAAACATATACATTCCTATGAGAAGTGTGGATTGAGTAATTTCAACAGAAGTCATTGCCCTCCGTATTAAATAAAAATCTAGTCAGAGTCAGCCTACTTACTGTTAATACAAGATTTTAGAGTTTCACCTTACCTTAAACTGAAAATAAGTCTTGCTGTAAGTTCAGGACTTGTTTTTACTGCTTAAAATTAATTGGCAACACACACAACCATTTCAAGGCAATGTAGGAAACCAGGCAAAAATCATGTGATCATTAATGATCATTTTGAAAGATTTTAGTTCATCATTTATGTCAATGGAGTTGTGGAGATAAAGAATCATAAAAAATGGATGTTCTTGACACAGTGACACTTAAGAAAATGGTAAAAAAAAGTGCTTTACATGCCGAGATCAACACACAAAACAAAAGGAAATATTCAACATGGAACAAACAAGAATAAAGAAAAATACCTCTATTCTGATTTTGTAATGAGTAATAAATGGATTTATTGGGGAGCTCAGGAAGCATCAAGCATCTCCCTTCGGGAACAAACATATCCATGCTGCAGGGGTTGGCATGTTGGGGAGCACGGGGTGAGTAGGGACCATGGGAAGCCTCCTGTACCCGGCTGGAGGCAGGCTTAACACTTAGTCCTCCAGCCTGGCATGGGGACATTTCCCACAGCCTGGGCTTGCATAGCAAGGCAAAGTTCTCCTGGTTTCAGGGGTTAATTGCACAGGAAGGACTCATGAGGATTATGCTCTCCACATGTCCATTTGTTCCCAGCCAGGTGCCTGAATTCAGCACTCACAAGATGATTATTCCGTGACTCCTCTCACCGCAGCTCATTGTGTCTATTTCTCATGCAAAGCTGCTCAGGCTCTGCTGGCACAATTTTACTGAATGAATGGAAAGAGGTTCATTGTTAATAAAAGAAAGGAAAATGAGCTGAAAAGGCACTGAATACAAAGAAAATCGCAAAAAAATACAATTGTTTTGGTCTCACCTGGAAGAGGCAGTGGGTTGCTATCAATCCACCCCCACCACTACTATCACCGCTAACTTTGTGTGCCACCTGTGAAGACCCGCTAGAAGGCAGTGTTGGAAAAAACTTTATAGCAACTTCCCGTTCAGAAAACTGCAGGTCCACAAACCAAAGGAGTGGATCTTCTGAGATAGAGCGCCATATAGAAAACCTGAACTGTGTCGTTCTACATTATTTCTAGCAGATTTTGAATGAGTTGACTGCAGGAAGAGGGATGGAACCAAAATTTATCCCTGCAAGGGAAATCCAATAGCAATATTTTGACTCTGGGAAACACATTTTATTTCATGTCTGTTAGAGAAATGCCATTAAAAAAGATTTAAAATTGAGATGCAGCCTGCTCCATGCTGCCCACACAGACCACGCTGCTGGGACAGCAAAGACACCCAGTTGAAGTCAGCACCAAATGACACTGAAATGAGCCCATTTTACCCATAAAACCCAAGGATGGATTTTCCAACCTGTTGCTAGAAAGACAAGAAGCAGCTCCTGTGAATTTCTTGTCAGTGATCCCTACTCCTGCAGAAAGGCTTGTGAGCCAGATCTCCATGTTTTTCAGAGACAGGCAGCAGCAGAAGACACTTGATGAGCTGTATGAATAGAGTTGTTGATTCACTGAAAAACACAGGAAAAACTGGGGAAAAACAAATCAAGACAATTTAAAGTGCTGGCACATTTTTGTATTGATGAATGAAATGTAACAAGTGTTTTGAAGCGATGCAATAACTTGGTAGCCCACACAGACGAATGAATTTCTGATTTGACGTTAAGCATACTTGAATAAAAATACCAAGGCTGATTTGGTACAAAAAGCCTTTTTGAATAAAAAAATGACTTTTTGGAAAATTTCTGGAAATGGAAATATTGGCTGGTGGTTTTCAATGGGAAAATGAAAATATAATTCAATGAATCTCTCATCTCACATTAAAATATATAAATATTTTGAATTAAGAATGTCTTTTGTGTTTGTGCCAGGGTATGTTATTCAAGAGCAACTGGAGTACAACAAAAGGGAATTACAGTTCTAAACACTCATGCAACTCTTCCCTCCACTTTTTCCAATAAACATGTATTTCTAGAGGTTTGGCCAAACACGCTGCAAATTCAACAGAACTCAGGGAACTTAGTTCCCATTCAAGAGGCTTTTTAAAAGATGCATTTACAAGAAATTCTGCTGGGGGTTATTGGTTGTGACATGAAAAATCAGCAGTGTTAAAAGGATAAAAATTCTGTGTTTGAACCAGAATGCACAAGTCTTCCCGGGGTCTCCAGACAGGAACAACAGATTCTTCAGCGGTTATAATCTACCTCAGCTTAAAAACCCAGCTCTGCAGGGTCATTAAATTGTTCTGGAATTATTTTCTTGTCTAAATGTCAGGAAAAGATTTTATATTCTTTAAAAAAGATGATTTTCAGTGACATTTCTTCAACTGGAAGACTTTGCAATTGCAAAGCAGTGTGTGTTGCCAGCACAGTTATAAAGGCTCTGTACTTCTAAGCCAGCTCCTAACACATTTTACTGAAAGGTTCCTCTTTTCATGAACCTCATTCTGAGCATGTTTATTACAGAACAGAGCTAAGGGGTTTAGGTAGCCTGATTTTAGCTTGACATGTTTGGCTTTCTCTTAATTTTCCCCTTAAATGTGAACTTCCTAAATTTATGATGTTCATTTGGGAAATAATTAAAACAACCTTCTCATGTATATTCTTTGAATGGTTAAAGCAGGTCCTCCACCTTGACTTCGTCATCTCCAGGAATATTCATAAAGCAAATGTGCTCCAAATGAAGTGCCAGTCTTTACTCAGAAGAGAAAGGGAACTTCCCCATCTTGTTGAATGCTCATGACCACATTACAATATTATTAATTACTTTGCTATAATCACTTTCCATATGAGGCCAATATTTAATGAAAAGCAACCAAGCATCATTAAAAAAAACCCTGATTAATAAACTCATAAAGTCTTGTAAACTTCTGAAGCCATCAGTGGAAAGAGCTGCAAAGCTTCTCATCTTTTCTTCCTATTTCTTTAACTTCTTACTGGTCCTCATAACACAAATCAGGGTTATTTTCCTGTAAATTCTAAAGGCAAGGAAGAGCATGTCACTGGCTGCTCCTGCCAGCAAAGAAGCCGGCGCCCAGGGACCATTGCCCCCATGCTGGCCTCCAGAGGACAATGTGCTTCATGAAAACCCCTGGGAATACACCCAGGCTGAAAGCACTGACGATAGCACAGGCCTTTTTCCTGTGCTTTGTGCGTAATCATTTACTGAGTGGCTCAACTGGTCCTGCAGGGCTGCTGGCGCTGGATGCTGCCCGGTGGCCCCAGCCAGGGCTCTCCCGAGGCCGGCACTCGCTCTGCAGAGAAGCTTTTGCACAGTGTGGTTAAATACCTGTTGCTGTGCTCAGATGTGCCACCTCCCCTACCTTGCTGAGGGTTTTTTTCCCTTCTCCGTATGTCCTTGGAATCTGCGAATAGCCATTAGTGCTTCCCAGGAGGCTGCTTTTGCATCTGCACATTAAATGTGGGGTTTAATATATGATGTAGGGGGTGTTTCCCTGTGTCTGGCCACATGAGATGGGACAGGGCAAGCAGTCTCTGCCCCATGCGGGAGGGGCTGGCTGGGAGCAGGAGTCACCACAGCACCACAGGCAAGTGTGAATAATGCTCATCCTTCTGCTTGCTGCCTTTATTTGATTTCCATTTTGGGAAACTTACTCTGGTGTTGTTGGACAAAAAGGAGAGGAACGAACCAAGAAAAGGCCACTTCTCTTTGAAGGTTTGTTGACAAAATCATTATTCCCGCCTTCTTCACATCGTACATCATTCGAGACGCAGAGTCCACACTCAGTGCTTAGGAAATGGCATGATTGCGGTTGTATTTGCTCCCCTTGTATGTTTTCATATTCATATCATCTTTAATTACACGACTGTGTCTAGTTTTTGGCAACAAACACAACCTCTGGCCTCCTCCAGAGCCATCCTGGATTTCCATTGTGATTAATTTGCTATAGAAAAAAAAAATTTTTCTTCTCTCAGATAAAAAGTTGTGTTTTTTTTTTTTTTTTAATGAAAATTAAATAAAGAGGTAACTTCCATTCATCAAGTTTTGAATGGAAAACTAATATTCATTTAAACCTCACAAACAAAGAAAAGGATAAAAAAAGCAGCAGGAGTGGAGACCATTCAGCCTGGCCCCTAGGGCACCACTGCTTCACAAAGAAGAACATTCCTGATGCGGGGAGTCTTCCAGGTCAAGAGAAAACATCCATACAGGGAAAAAGAGGTGCACTCATCAGCCTGAAAATGAAGTTTTCAAGATTCATGAGAATTTAACCTAACAAACAGACACAACAAGAAGTCATTCAATTTCCACTCTTCATTAACTTTGGGCTACCTACTGCAATGAATAACTCACCCATCCACACACAGGAGGTTGTTGAGAAATTGTTTTATTAAGGCTCAGCTAGAAGAAGAAAACAAACCTAAGGGTGGTCAAGACAGCTAGGACCTGACCCCAGAAACTGCCACACTGCTCTGTTGGGCACTGAGCCATTAGGTCCCCTCACACATAACAACAAATGTGCCAAAAACTTCAACAGGCTTTTTTTTCTTCTTTTTTTTTCCCCTCTCTCTTTTAAATATTCATAAAATACAAACAATAATACTTTAAAGTTATGTTTCATAGTATTAAAAATGCTTTTCCTTGCTGGGGACTACAGCACTCTGGGTGCCTGTAGTGCAAGTGTGGTGTCCACACCATTAACCAAAGCATGCGTGGCCCCTGTGCCGTACTCCAAAGGTGTGCCTGGTCCCTGTGCCACCATTCAAGATATGCCTCGTCCCTGTGCTGCCGTGCAAGGTGTGCACAGCCCTTGCTCCATCATACCACGTTTGTGTGGTCCCCATGGTGCCGTGCAAGGTGTACATGGCTCCTGTGTC
Source organism: Nestor notabilis (assembly GCF_000696875.1). Taxonomy (NCBI): domain Eukaryota; kingdom Metazoa; phylum Chordata; class Aves; order Psittaciformes; family Psittacidae; genus Nestor; species Nestor notabilis. Next base: position 198 of record NW_009935787.1, on the reverse strand, counting down.
ACTGTGCAAGGAGCACAAGACAGCAGCAGTCTCTCATGACACCATTTCTTGAAAAGATGCAGGTGCAAAATCAGCAAGACCTGCTGTGAAGCAGTGCTGCTGCAGCACGGGCTCACCGGAGGGTGCCGCTCAGGCAGGGCAGGCAGGCGCAGCAGGCGCAGATGCTGAGCGCTGCCGTCAGCAGGGCTGAGAGCCGCG
>NW_009935786.1:0-11484 GCF_000696875.1 Nestor notabilis | reverse complement strand
TGCCGGCTGGGCTTGAACCACGACAGTGTTCAAAACGACATCTTCTACTTCCTCTAAATGGAGGCTATACAACTGTCCTAAGGGAGACAATATCTTCCAGCTCCCCACTTTTCATGATGTTACAAGGAAAAAAAATGCCAGAAAAAAAGAAAAGGGGGATTTAAGATTGACTATTCCACAGAGAACTACAACTTGCAAGGAAGCACACTGCTCACTAAACTGGTTAAAAGACCTGCACTGTTGTCCCTGAGCCAGAAATAGATATCACAATTCTTATTCACTGAGAAGTGCTAAAAATAGGTCCATAGACCTAGCAATCTAGAAAGCCTAACACACTTCTCTCTTCCTATAGCTGTTTCCTTGTTGTTTACAAGTGTGTCCTCTGAGGGCTTTAGCTCATTTGTGTATTTGAAATGAAATAAGGTTAAGCACCTCCAAGAATTCCAGCCTTGGTAAGACACTACATCACTGATTAAACTCATCAAGATGGTTTAATTACTGTCATAATTTCTGGTCATCCCCTATTGAAAAAGAAATTGTGGAAAATGATACAGCAGTAAAACTTCCTACAGATCTACTGAAGGAAAGATGGTAGATTAGAAGTATTCAGCTAAGAGACAAATACAGGGGAAACAAAGATACATAAGCTAATGAATGATACGAAAACAAATTTGGTCATAGTGAGATACCATTCTCATGACAGGAGACCAAGGGATCACTGGAAGCAATTAATTTGAAAATTGTATAAGAGAAAATAATTTTATATAACAAAAAGTTAGTCTGAAGATTTCAAAGCTGAAAGACATTCTTGGAAACAAGTTAACCAATTATTTTGTTTAAATTATGTTTATACAAAAATAAAGTTACATCAGATCATAATAAAATTGCAAACATGAAAACGCAAATTTTCATGTTCTAGGAAGTAAACCAAGTACTACCAAGTAGAAGCTGGAAGAATGGACAAATTATGGGGAGGTGGAAGGGGTGGGGGTGTTGGAGTTTTTTACATCTCTCTTAAATGCATCTGATTCAGCAAAGTGTCAGAGACAGGATTCTGGACTATAGGAACCGTTAGTCTGATGTAATACCACAGTTCCTAGATTCTTACTTTTGATAACATGAACCCAAAATGAGAAGTACCTTAGCTGTGAAACACAAGTAGGCATATTCTTTTGGAAACATTTTCCTCCATGTTATTATACTTGATGAGTAATACATACTATTCTACTTATTTCTTAAATTAAGCAAGACATTTACACTATGCCAATGAAATAGTTCTTACCACATGTCTCTAGAACATGAAACACTTTTTAGAGCTCAGTATGTTTCAGGCTGTGGAAATGTGAAGTTCTTATGTATTTAGAAATGTGATGTTTCATTATCTAGGAGGAACAAACTCTGCTAACTTCTAAGAAAATACTCTCATAGGCTTCAGTGAAATTAGACACATAAATATTGTAAGGAAGTATACGGTAAGTAATTTTTCCATGCCTATGTGCAAGTACTAAATAAATATTAATAATGCCACACAGAAAATAAAGGTAGCATTATACTATATGAAGAATATAGAACCTAACAAAAAGAGCCACTAGTAGGATATTTTCAGTAAGATTTATGTAAGAAAATAAAATTTAAAAATCCTTCCTCCCCCATATACTCCAACAAAGTTGCCTTCGCTTATCTGATTACTGATAACATTATTAGTTTGAAGACATTTCCTCCAGGAATCTGACTTTCTTTTCAGCACACATAACCATGGATAAAGAAGTTTATACAGACAGGAGTCCAGTGCTTTCCCCAGTCTATCAGTGCTATCTCAGAATAAGGAAATGTTTACATAGCTCTCTTTTCCTCCAACAATACCCATACTGTATCCTACCTCTTCATAGTGTTAATTTATTTAATGGCAATTTCTAATTCTGAGGTAACTGGCCCAGCTTCAGAGGAAGCTTTCAGCAATCTCTGAGACCTCTTGCAAGGCAGACCTGTTCATTTGTCTTGCTCTGGGGAAGAGCTTAACATTTTGCTCCCTGACAGAATCTGTAAGTTCAATCAGGTGTGTCGATCAAAATCTAGTTTATTGATTTTGGTAAATCAACAGATGCATTTATTAGCCACTAAAAATGTGGTGAAAAATCAGAATAAAAATTAATATATAAAAAGGGGTAAAATAATCAACAATGCTCCAAAGTCCATGGAGACAGAAAAAAACCCCAGACTTGGGTAGGATCTTAAAGCTGTCCATCACAGACTTGGTCCATCAAACACTATGATGTATCACTCATCTTCAGAGAATTTGATACTGATGGGAAAGTACCAATAGATCAAACTGCTCATTTATAGCATACCTAAGCTGTTGCCTGACACAGTCAGCCTGCTAAGGTACAATTAACAAATGTTTTGAGCGTGAGACCTTTTGAAATATCTTAGTAAAAAAAAAAAAGTCCTTTTTTGTATAGAGACAGACACACCCATTTGGACAGGAGACACTACTTCCCTGTATTCCAGGCCACCTTCCATTCTTGATTAACACTCTCACCATTTGACCAAATAAGGCTTTGAATAAACTTTTACATTCTTCTCAGTCTGAAAGCTAAGACATCTCAATGATAAACTTTTAGTGAGGCCTCTCCGTGTTAAGCAAAACAAATTTTTGCTAACTAGCTAACAAAGAATGCCAACTGAATGATCAGATTCAAATGCATCAGGTGAAATTCACTGACCTAAATGAGTATCTTGGGCCAAACACCATTATCAATTACCTTTATTGAAACTCAGTGGGCAAAGTGGGTTTGGATGTTAGCAAAAAAAAAACTTACTGACTGAATCTAATCTGTAAGTAATTAAACAACTTTGTAAGAATTTCTATTTTTCTGTAACCTGAATAGATTTTTTTTTTTTTTTTACCAGACCTATTTGTTCTCTTCATTGCAGCTGTTTACTAAATTGTGTTCATGTACTCCAACTGGTAGGAGAACAAGCAATATTCTTGTTCTGCAGGGCTTCCTGACAGACAGCTTGCCAGCTGGGCGTAGAGGTTAATTTTAGCCCTCATAATCCTAAACACTTCTCTGCCTTCATGGGGTTGTCATCTGATCTGTGAGGAGTTAGCATTAACCTGCACATGTCCCGAGCACTGCAGCAGCCCATCAAAAAGAACATTCAAGTGCAGTTAAGCGAGAGAGCCTCTGCCAGCATCATTTTGGCTCAGCTGCTGTGGGTCAGGACCAGGGCTGATTCAAGTACACGAGGAACCCTGGAGGAAGCTATTTCCCTTCTGGTTCTTCTGAGCACTGCAGTGACCACGTTCTTCCACGTACCACTTCATGCCCCAGGTACTTTATGATACATCAGCTGCAGCGTATACTTACTGTAGAAAGAAAGGATGAAGGAGCAGTCACTGAGTTTAGAGCTATGCAGACAGAAATTCCCATTAAAAGATAAAATGTAACCCTGAGCTCTGACAATCCCATAGCTGCCCTAAGAGACAAAATATGTTTCAGAAGATGCTGTCATCATCACAATGTCAGCGCAGAAGAGCTCCTACTACACTCCGCACTGCTCTGGCTTGTTACAGGTAAGATTACAACAGCCCTTCCATCTTCATTAATTCAATGGCATCCCATGATCTCCTTTCACTTCCAGCTTCAAAGTCTTCCATCAATTTGTGGGTTTGGCAGGAGGGAGATTAGGGGTAGTTCTCATTCAGTGTGGAAACTTTATTGAAGGGAAAATTAGGGGAAATTTTACTTTTCCCCTAAATAAATTAAGCTATAACATGTTCTGCATGCAGTCTGTGTTTTCAAATTAGCCAGCAAAATAATCAATGCAATATTTAGCAATGACATTAAAGAGCAATTTAGCCCATCCTTTTGGACATTCAGTCATGTTGCCATCTGTACTTATTTACGTATTGAAAGGTAGTGCTGGAAATACTATGGCTTAGAAATATTAAAGTCAAATAGTTTTAATTTAGAATAGAATTGGGATCCATGCTGAGTTATACAGTCACATCTCTGCTCTGCAGCTTGATACCTGTAGAGACAACTGTAGACAATAAAAAAGTTTTCTTAAATAACACAAGTACCATCACAAATCCTTAAGAGTAACTTCCATATGTTACTAGTAAAGCACTGAAATAGTAAATGCCTACTTTAAAAAGCCAACTAATTCCTGTACATCCTTATGGATAATTTCAGTGGGACTAATTCAAGGTGATCGGAAACTGTTTGCAATGCAGAGACCAAGTGGGCTGAGCTGTACTTATTTCAACATAGTCACTCCCATTAAGTACAAAGAAAAGTAAGTCCTGGATCTGTTAAGAAGGCCACTGAGAAGTTTTAGCTCCACAAAGTTTAGTGTTAGTACAGACGTCTGAAAAGAAATGAAATGCCAGTCCTGTAAGGCCCAGTGTCTTTTTCCTGGGTATCCCACTGGAGGTTGCTTTATGTTTAGACTTGCTGTGAGGTAGCAGTGGCCTGCAGTAGTTTCTCTATGAACAAATTAATTGAGAAGAACAAAATGAACTGCGCATGAAGGTATGGAAGTTTTACATTGACTTTTGCAGAACTAATTAAGTGCTGGCCAATGAACAGTTTTATGGTAAAGGGGCAACTTCATTTATAAATGAAAAGTATGCCATTGGTTGTTTATTTTTAAAATTTCACATTAATGGGGAAGACCTATAGGGAACAGAAAATAAAATGGACAAGCGAAGTTCCTAAGAGGAAAAGAGAGAAAAATGGAAAAATGGGCTAACACAGCCTGTGATCATAAGAAACAAGAATTAACAAGACATATCTTTTGTTCACATAGAATGTGGTATTTTTAAGCCTGAAGGTCTAATGGCAATTACTTATCACATTTTAATATTTGTCTATTTAAACAGGTATTTCAGTAAAGTACTGCTATTTCAAAATACAATATATGCACCTACCTATATCACTACTTATAAAGTTTTGTATGCAAACCTATAACAAATTTAGCAAATTCTGTCAGGCCATAAATACATGTATTTTTAAAATTTATAAATTACTTAGCTCAAATTATATTTCTTTAAAAAATAAAGATTCAAGACATGCAGTATATTGTGGTATCATTTAAAAACAGCAAGGCTATAGGAATGTGTGTTTCTGGCAAAATACACTATATATGTACAGACTGGGAAATAAAACAATTGTATTTACTATTAATGGCCTCCCATCTACATTAACTACTATCAATCATCAAGGTATTAGAATAATTCAAGAAATGGCATGCTGTGAGAAAATCATGATAATTCATTCAGTAATCCAAATTTCCGTGCATACATGAAGAAAACCAGGCACCAATTTAGGTGGGTGTCATCACCCCCACACCCCAGGAGAAGTTTTATGGGTTATTTCCAGGAGGGAAATCTATACTGCATGGAAAATGTGTAAGTAAATTCACACTGAATGAATAATCTTCCATTGGTATGGTAACTCCCGACACATTCATAAGCTTTCCAAATGCACTTTACAAATGGATGTGCTAAGTACATGCCTTCCAGGAATCATTTTCAGCCCCTCGTGGGAGAAAGATAACTGAAGTTTACTATGCACAACTGCAATACACAAAAGTTAGTAAGAAGCGATAGAAAGATGAATCATTTGGAATTGCGAAGAGAGTTTTAAGCATACAGCATAACTATCAAAACTAGAATTGAACCAAAATAATGACGTTAATCTTCTTAGCTTGGGTAACACCAATACAGCAAAGTCAAATATATCCTTTTCTCATCTTTTATGTTCAATTTGCACAAGTGAAAAATCAGAGCATGTGAAGCAGAGGAATAACTTACAGAAAACAAGACAGAAATGGCCACATCAGCCTCCTAACTATACTATCCCAAGTTTCCTTGTAATTCTAAATTGTCACTCAGAGGATGTTGGCAGACAAGTGCTTAACAGAGCTCCTTTCCTTCCTTTTATGAAGATTTCTAGAGCAAGAAGGCTTCATAGGTGGGCATAGATAAGCGTGTCTTCCATTGAAAAGAGTTTGGTGAGACAATCTGGTCAAAAGTAAAGCTTAGACGTTGACAGAAGAGCTCTCTTACTGTTTCTGTTCTGTTTTCCAGACAATTTGCACAATACAGGCATTTAGTGTTCAATACAATACAAAAATTGTAATTATGAATCATCCAAGTCAACACATTACAATATATGAAATACTAACCGCTGCTTTGATGCTAGAGAACTAAGAAATGCCTACATCTTGGCCTCAGATCAGCTGTTATGCAGGTGCTTCCAGAGAACTGGATGTATGTTCATGAACTCTCCAGTCATTGAGATATTAATCTATATTTTTGAAGGGCATTTCTACTGAGGTATTTAACTAAGTCCAGTGAAGGACATCCCATAGGCCTTTGAAACCACCAACTCACCAGAGGAAAAGATGTCCCTCAAATGCACAGCTAGATCCTCTGTGGATGGTAGTCCTGTGGATCACTTGTTTCTGAGAGTATTCAGGTATACTCCCGGCAATACATTGCTTTCAATTGCACACTTGGTGAAAAGGGAAAACATCCCCTTCCCAATAGTTTATGGACAAGCAGGTCATACCATGCAGTGGGACACATTTTAAGGGACATCTGTGACTGGGAAGTCTGCTTGTGTTAATGCCTTCTAAAGACACAGGCATTTACGTAAGTTTTGACACAGATACAGCCTGGTGATTTCCATTTTCCTTTGGAGGCTGCACCACACACACATAATTTAAATTAACAGAGTGGTTGACTAGTACTGGCTGAGCTGACATCTATCCCCACATAGGAGAAGTGTAACTTCCTCCAAAGCCTTAAGCATGCTGGTGAAAGCTCCTTCCCAGGACACTAATGCAGTCCTCTTGAGGGGGTCCTTAAGAAAAAGATCATAACTTTTAAATTTGAAGTACCTAAACGCTTTAATTACTTGTCTGTATTAAGTTTCCTGCACAGCTGCTTTGCTTTCTTTCCATCAACTGACAGACTGATGCTTCTGCGTCTGTGCTCCTGAAGAGGCGGACGTGCTTGCTGCATGGGTACCAGGGGAGTGGTTTCCCTGGCAACAACCATCACGTGAAAGCCCACTGGATATCCGGCTACTCCTCCGACTTCTTCTACTTTAGCTATGTGGATAGCCGAACTGGGTACTAAGTACCCAAATCAAATCAATTGCAGCAGAAAAAGCAGGGCCGAACAGAAAAATATCAAAGACATTAAGGTTCTTTTATTTGCTGTTCATTTTAACTGAAGACAGGTTTTATAGATATGTAGTATTTTAAAGCAAGTTTGGGGTTTTTTTAAAAAATTGGTCTCACTGATTTTTTTAATTTTTTTTTTTAAACGCAGCATGATCTGTATTTCTTCTATATACACAGTTTCTTGGGAATCTTTATTCTGACTGTGATGACTTTAAAATATACAAAATTTTAAGTAGTACTTCACATTTTTCTGCCTCCCAAAGGTTGTTCACATTTATGTTCTTTCATGTTTTTAGAAGTCTCATTTTAACACAGCTTTTAAAATGAACAAATCAAAAAGCTATTATTTTTTCCCTTGTGGGTTGTGTTAATACAAACTGGCTGATACTGTTTCAATACATAAAGCTTATTTTGCTATCTGATATGAAATATGAAAAAATATACAGAGTTCAAATATTTTGTTAATCTAATGAAATCTTTTCTAATATTTGCTTAAAAATTATCTTTGCTTTCCTTAGTGCAACAGTGATCTTATTGAAATACCTACTAGAAGTCTTTTCACACCCTTTGGGATGTTTATAGTAAGTGAATAGTGTATTGCAAATAATACAGTAAAAAGAATCTGTCACATACGTACTGGATTTTTAAAGAGTTCTTCACCTCCCACATTTTATTTCTGCGTAACTCTGTTTTAACTTTGGTCAGATTTAAAAAAAAAACGAAAACCCAACTATCAAAACGTACAGCTGATCTGCATCAGGTAAAGACTTGGCCTGGCAAATTTTTGGTCTAGATAGTCATACAGCTGTGAACTTGGATATGTCCATTTAACTCCAAGAAGATCACATGCCTAGATGAAAAATGTAAGCAAGAAAACATGGCCATTGGGTGTAGGGGAGAACAAATCAGTCTTCATAGCACAGCAGCATAGAGAAAGAAAACAGTGAAGAAAAAGGTCTATATTTAACTGTCCAGAGCTATAAAAGGAGTCTATGTCTATTCATTCTGACATCTTAAGTTTTGGCCACTGAAATTTCCTGTATGTCTATGAAATTGTTGCTCGTACCCAGAACTGCCATAACCTCAGCTTATCTGGTGCAAATATCTCAGTGAAGATCACTTGTAATGCACAGCCTAGGCATTCCTACAGCTAAATCCTGCGATGATCAAGACCAGGAAGTTTGGTCTTGAACATCTTAGCACTGCTTTTGTAATTGCCATCCAGGACCCCAGTGCAGGACACTTCCCAGAGCCATAGCCAGTGCAATACTATTATTACCACATAGATTATTTTTCACTTTACTTACACTTAAAGCAAATACAGCACTGCAGTAGAAATTTAAACCTTGCCTGTAAAGACTTTCGTTAGCCTTAAGAACTAACTGTTGAACAAAACCAGGAAAGAGACAATATTTATAGCGCAGGACTGGGACTCTGCAAATCAGCATCACCGCAGCCTGTCTCGGTATGTTCTAGATACAAATTCTTATGACTGAGGAAGTTCAGACTCCCTTCCTCAACTCTAGAGCTGAACCTGGACTATTCTACATTATAGGAACAACATCTATCATTCACCACCTTCATTACCTCACAAAATATAAACGAATTCATGTTCTGAAACCGGACAAAAAAACCAGCCTTCCTTTATTTCAGATTGAATTCTTAGACTATATTAATATATGAAATGGAATGTATTTACTGAAATCAGTATTAATCACAAGTTCCCTGTACTTTTATTTTTATCAAACTCTACTCTTCTGTGATAAAGATTTTTAGGGGAAAAGAAAAAAAATCTAGTCCATATAACACTTTCCAGAGTTTTTATATTTATACTTTTTCCTTTCTAAAGCAAATTTGTTCTATCTGCTTTAGTAGAAGCACTGTAGTACTGGGCTTATGACCGCTATTTTAAAGGACTATACACATGTACCATTACTATGAACAAGTAAATATTGATTCTGAGAGAATATAGACCCAAAACAGTTCAATATAGTCTTTTTCAGCACGAGTAATAAGTAATTTCTAAGAGAAATGAATTACTTTAAGGACATTTACTGAATATACACTTGCTTATTTGAGGTCGGTTTGGTAATTTGTTTCATAAGCAGTGAAATTAGACAAAGTTAATTTTTATTAGCATAAATTCCAACAGCATTAGGAAACTTAGATCAAATGGGTTTTTGATAGTCAAACCCTCCTTTGAGAAATTATAAAGAATAAACATATATTTTGGCAAATGGGATTATAACATCCCCCATGGGCGGAATGTGGATACTTTTTTGTGATGTTAAATATTCAGCATTTCAATGAAGAGTACAGATGATCTTAGCAACACTGGCACAGAAAGGGAGTTTTTAAAATTATTTTTGTGCATGTTCCTTTTGCCTGCCACCCACCCACATACTTTACTATAAACACCAGAAGCATGCAGAGGTGGTGGTGTAGAAATAGCCACGCGCAATGCAATTTTCTACTTGCATTTCCAACAATTCACCTGGAAAGACCTGGCTGGACAGAAAAATAAGAGAGAACACTCCTGTACAAGTGGCTTCCTGGGAAGGAGAGTTGTGGGGGGACTAGGAAGAGGGAATGTTGTGGCTGTTTGGGAGGAAGGGCTCAGACTGGCAAGTCATAGAACATGGAAAGCCAGGAAGCAGGCTTTACGGGAGCTGCCAAGGGATGGGGTTCACAGCTTTTCAGCTGCTGACGTGCATTCAATGCTCCAGAGTCCATTACATTATCCAGAAAAAAACCCCAGAAAAGCATTAAAATACTATTACACACATTCAACCCCTGACAGGCATATACATAATTTTCTGTAGACAAGAAATTAATATTATGCTCCTTATGCTGCTGCTTCTTAGTTTTTAATTACCTGGTATTTGACTGTGGGGACTCATGGGTAGCCACCCAGTAAAATTGTGAATTTATTTGGCTGCACTTAGTGTGTGCGTACATGCATGAAATATGCAAGTTTCTCCTTTAATTACACTCTGCCATAACATGCAGACTGTAGCATTAACTACTGAAAACTGCTTCTTGCCACCACCATTATCTGTTTCAGAAACAGACTTGTAATACAGGCACTGCCTTTAAGAATGCAGAAGATTTAACAAGTGGAGAAACAAAATCAATTACTGGACAATTCATCCAACAAACCCTGACTAAGGTGTTTTTTTTTTTAACCTAATACATACAAATACATTCTTATGAAAACCTACAACAATCCTAGCATCCTAATGCCTAAAATATTTATCAAAGTTTGTTTTTGTAGAGTTTTATAGTTCTAACTGAAAATCCACAAAATCATACATGAGCAGAAACTTAAACATATTTCTCCTGGAGGCAATGAACACATGCTTATGTCACACAAAAGTTATAAAAATTATAACATTATCAGAATAGGAAGTTAATTTATGACAATGAGAAGCATGTTCCTGAATTCAGAACAGTTTCTCTCTTTTAGTTCAAACTGTTTGTCCATTACTGTGCCATCCAATTCAGATGAAGTAATTCAAGTTACAGCTGTTCTAACAATGTGGGATTATGAACTTCCAAATTAAAACCTCCCCCTTAAAAAAAACCCAAATAAACCCTCCTACACTAGAGAGAAAATACTTAACTAGAACAGCAGAAAATCTCTACTTCAATTGCCCTTGTTGGTAAACCATTCTAAAGAGCAAACTATATCCAGGAAATAAAACAACATTCAAGAAGTCTGTCTTTTACAGATGGCTCTGGTGATTGCTGTTGTGCCAGGGTGTTATGATTTATTGTTTAATCATTTAGGACTGTCAGCTCCTCGAAGGTAATAACATTAAAGGGCATAGGTTAGCTTCTATACCATTGCCAAACACTGTTTACACTGCTAAAACTTCTTGTTAAATGTGTAAATCATTTTGAGTTTGGATATGTCAAGACTTCAGAGCACCTCTACTACAACTTGAGCACCAGTTAGTAAAATTAATCAGCTGCACCCCCCGGATGGCAAAATTAATGCCCTCTAATTCACTAGGCTCTTGGAGAAAATACATCAAATATGAAATTTAAGATATGCAACAGTTCAAAGTGATGTCACATTTGTCTTAAAATCTGAACACAGGCAATTTGGAGAAGAGAAAGTTTGTACTAGAGAGTTTTCAAGAATCAGTCTGGAACTTTCGTGAAGTGTCTTGGTGCTTTACTGAGCCGGATACAGTGAGAAACATGTAGGCAACCTTGAAAATTGACTGAATTTCTTGATGAAGATTAAGGTCACTTGTTGTTCTTCAACTTTCAGCAACC
>NW_009935785.1:17537-19887 GCF_000696875.1 Nestor notabilis | reverse complement strand
TGAGCAAGGCCCAGGAGCAGCAGAAGCCGCCGACAGCTGCCCCACTGGAGCCCTGCCCGGGGCCGCCGCTGGCTAGCATCATGCACAACGCCGCCCAGCACCTGCAGAGCGTGGCCCAGCAGGTCGCCCTGCAGCAGGGCAGTTCCGTGGCCGCCGCCCGTCTCCTCCCGCAGAAGGTAACCGGGGCTGGGAAGGGAGGGAGCCTGCGGCGCCCGGGAGGTGATGAAATCCACTGCCGAGGGCAGGCCTCGGGGTGTGGGGAGGTTAGTGTGGTTTTAATTAGGGTTTTTTTTCCGTCCTCCTCGGTCACACCTGCCCTCGGGTGTATACTGGAGGCTCGCAGCTGGAAGACACAACTTTCAATGTGGTTTAGAAAAATCTGCATTTGAATGTAGATACTTGCTGCTGTGTCAGTGTTTCGATCTGACTACACGTGCAGCTAAAACAGGTTAGAAGAGCTGTTTCACAGTGATTAAGTGGTGATGCACACGTAGAGAATGCATCCTCCTCTAAATGAAGGTGTCGGTACTTGGGCTTTCAGCCCACGTTTTGGGGTGCAGGGGTTGTCAAGCAATTGGCTCAAACTGAGGCAGAAATTTGAATGAGGAGGAAAGACTATGAGGGAGATGATCAGTAGCACATACTCCCTCTTAATCATCATCACAAAGTTTTCTTGAACTGAGCACTTACAGTATGTCCTGGACCTGGTATTAGGCCTGTGTCATGTAGCATCCTATGTTTGGTTTGCTGAAGGTTATGAAGCTGCCTAGGTGATGGTGCCGATTCTGCTGTTACAGAACAGGCCTGTCAGCGGGAAACAACACTGTGACATGGCCTAAGAGCAAACTTCATATGCTTTCGTTGAACAGCAGTCACAGCAGTAAATGGGCTGGAAAGCCTGTAGCTTGAAGGAACGGAATCTGTGCTTTGATGTTAAATCTGTGCTTTGATGCATTAAAATGGGAAACTAATGATATGCATTGCTTTCTTCGTACCTTTTGCTTTAAGGACATGTAAGGTGTGTATCACCTTGATAGTATTGTCCTTATTTATAAATGCTGTATTTGTGTAATCTCAACTCTTATTTATTTCCACAAAAGCAGCTGGAAGCCATTTGTGTCCAAGTTCAACCAGGACAGATGAAGGAATCTGAAAGGCCAATGCCATCGTTGGCACCAATCCAGCCCAAAACTATAACACTGAGTCAGTCGGTTGGTAGAAACTCTAGCATGCCAGGACTTGGTATTATTAATCCCCAGATAATTAGGATACAGCCTGTTACAGGAACTGAGCAGCAGCAGCTATTCCTGCATAGCTCTTCCAAGTCTCCAGTTCATTTGCTTATGCAGAGACCTTTACCATCACATGGACCAGCGTCTGTCAACAAGATTCCCACATCTAGGATGCTAAATGGACAGAAAGCTGCACGTGCCACAGGATCGGCTGCAAGGTTTCCAAATGTTAACCTGGTGTCAGGCAGTTCAGCAAACACTCTGGTACCATGCCTTGAAAAAAACCAAAAAGATGACAAGTTAAAAAAATCCTTGAAAGTGAAAACACGTTCCGGACGGATTTCACGCCCCCCCAAATACAAGGCTAAAGATTATAAATTCATTAAAATGGAGGATTTGGCTGATGGTCATCAGTCTGATTCTGATGACTACTCTGAGCTGAGTATAGAAGATGATGAAGAAGGAAAGGTGAAGGGAAAAGATGCGTTATTTGGTTCTTCAAATTATAATCTGAAACCCAAAACATTTAAATGTCAGACTTGTGAAAAATCCTATATAGGAAAAGGAGGATTAACAAGACATTATAAACTTAACCCAGGCCATGGACATTTGGAGTCTTCACCTCAAAAAATACCTTTAAATAAGCCTAATGGAAGTATATTTATGGACAGTGACTGTGGAATAAGAGGGGAAATGATGAGTCCAGCACATTTGGATTCAGTTACTGTCACTTTAAATAGTGAAAATGCACTAGCTACCAATCTGGAAGGAATTGTTGATCCAAAGGCTGGAGAACAGGTAATGTGTTACTTGGAAAACCTGTCAGTTCTGTGGGAAGTAGGATGGCAGTTTTGTAGCCGCATAGTACTGTACTGCTCAGAAATACCTACCAACACACCAAATTAAACACATTTCCTATTGAAGTGCTTTAAAAATCAAGTTACTATTTCGTGCAGCATTGCAGGAATAGTATTCTTGCACAGGCACAGGAAACAAAGTTTTCATTTGTTACTGGTTTTCTGACATATGGTTTTTGCCTTGAGAAAACCTTCTCTGCATAAATAGCATTCTTCTCTGCATTTGGGTAAGAATATTGTGTTGTTACAGCCTTTAGCAGG